>NC_051117.1:623584-762844 GCF_014839805.1 Manduca sexta | reverse complement strand
ATTGTTAACTGCAAATAACATTTATTACTTTTACAGTGTGTCAGTTTAATACATAAATATAAAACAATTAAAATATAAAAAGCTTATTCGAAGTGGTCTCCATTGGCTGCAATACAGTCCTTTAAACGATGAGGCCAGTTATCAATAGAAGCACGCACTCTTTCCATGGGAAAATTCTTCACTGCCAATCGTATAGATTGTTTTAGGGACTCCAAATTATCATGGCGTTTAGAGCAAGCTGTACTCTCTAAAACTGACCACAAATCATAATCCAGCGGATTAAGATCGGGACTAGACGACGGCCAGTCTTCAGCTCTGATGAAGTCCGAAACGTTCGATTCCAACCAAGACTGCGTGGACCGAGCTTTATGACCCGGCGCCGAGTCTTGCTGGAAGGACCATACTTGGTTATTGAACATGGTGATGTTAAGGGGCTTAACTACCTTCTCAAGAATGGTATCTTGATACACTTGTGCCGATGTTTTGATACCTTTTCACAAAAATATGGCTCAGTCACTCCTTCATAGCTAACACCCCACCAAACCATCACTGAAGTCGGATAATGTCCACGTTGCACTCTGTCGACTAATTGGGAAGCTTCCTTAGAGCTTTGAGCATAAATACGGTCATTTTGTTTGTTAAAATGTTGCTCAATTGTAAAATTTTCTCATCCGTAAACAAAATTTTTTGTGACCTCCCTTTGCGTACCGCTTGTTTAGTTTTGATTTTACCATTCTTCTTTTAAATTATCAGTTAAGAAATGGCCAAATGCGGTCTCTTATAGGCTGCAAGTCCTAAGTCATCTTTTAAAATACGCGACATGGTTCTAGGTGCTATCTTCATTTCCCGAGATAAAATCTTTTGCTTTCGGACAGGATTTCTTCGAATTCTTTCCCTTACTGCTTTGACCACCTTTTTCGTACGAACACTACGTGGACGGCCAGATCTTTTTCTGTCACAAACAGAGGAGGTCTCATTGTACCTATTAATAGCCCGGTACACAAACATTTTACTAATACCAAGTGTATGGAGAGTTTTAAAAATTGCATTTGGCTCCATACCTACTTTGTGTAATGCTATCACAGCGATTCGGTTCTCTTTATCACCCCACACCATTTTAATATCGCAAAATATTTTACAATGTATTGGCGCCAAAATGAGAAAACACAATGAACAATCGTATAAAAATGACAGATTCGAAATTCAAATGTAATATTTTTTTATAATTAAGTGTAACAGTATTTATGGCCAGACTAAGTATATATTATGTGCTCTGTTTTTTGTCAGTCTAATATTCCTAGGGAACGAACTTAAAAACTTCCATTCAATAAAAACACGTATTTCGTAAATTATTTTCTATTCTGCGAGGAAGACGACGTAACATTAAATCTACCTTCATTAAACGAGTCTTTGGGAAATTTCGGTACAATTTTCTTTTCGGGCATTAATTCATTATTTAACTGCGAATGGACACGCGAGGCGTACACAAAAATAATATTTATAAATATAGGATTTACCATTGGTTCTAAAGTCGAATAAGTTTAACTACTATTTTTTAATTTGAAGGTCTAGGTTTGATTTTTAGAACGGGCACTTTCATAGATTTTCCAAAACTATATGAACTGAACTGGATAGTTCACGATAAGGTTACAGCCGGTTATAAAAGATAAGACAAATCTTTGTTACAACATGCTTAAAAGTATATTGCGGCCTCTTATTACGTTGTAGTAACGGCAGATGTTGAACATTTGAATTTAATATTATGTACTATAAAATGATAACATATAACTTGACGAAGGAAGCAGAACATGCCGCGAAACGAGTGAAACGATAATACGAATGATAATTCTAAATTTAAATTCAAATTCCAACGTAGATCGTAACATATAACTCGACGAAGGAAGCAGAACATGGAGCGGAACTAGTAGAAAGAATAGAACAAGTGATAATTCTAAATTCAAATTCTAATTATACCGTTCAGCATAGATAATAACATATAACTTAACGAAGGAACCACGACAAGCAACAGAACCAGTGGAAAGAAGAACGAGCAATAATTCTAAATTCAAATTCAAATAGTAACGTTCCACAAAATACCAGTTTATTTCTATAGCATTAACGGTTGTTAAAGAAAACACGTTTTCCAATTAAAATAGTATTAAAAACCAAACGTTGCAGTACTCTTTGAAATATTCGTCGTACCGCTGTGCTAGTCCCCGTTCATAATTAATTTTCTTATTTACGCCACTTTCAGTTTGCTGTCTTGTTGAAATGTGTTTGAAACATTCGTTTTGTTATTGACATACTAGGTTCTTCAGTCCGTTGGCGTGGAAGATCTTTCCCGATATAAGATTTCCACTGTGTATTATTATTATTATTCAGGATATAAAGTATATGGCGTAATTGTATGCTAAATTTCATCCAAATTCTTTGGTGTTTACTTCTAACGAATCTAGACACCTTTACAGCCGTATGGTTACATAATAATTCAAAGTTGCGTATGTTATGACTGTTTCTGGGCGGTATCACTGACCATTAGGTGAGCGTACTTTTTCGTTATTTAATAGCAAAAATTATTTTGTCGATGATGCTTGGTCGATGGTCAACGTCACTATGATAAAGACACATTAATATTCCCTGAGATTCGCCGAGCTTCACCGTTCAAAAATTGTGACGTCACAATTTTTTATTTTTATTGGAACGACAAAGTGACCCCATCACACCTGATGGTAAGTAACGTGGGGTTCAATAGAATATCGACTGACGTGAGGTTTTCAGCAATCGACACAATTGTGCCAGCCTGTTCGTACTGGATATACAGATTTACAGATTTCTTCCAGATAATATATATCTGAAAGAAATCACCGATAGCGATAAGACCGCCATTTGTACTTCCTGTTGTTTCATCATCTCTTTTGTATATTTATTTTTCCTTACGGTGTTGATGTACAATAAAGTGTTTAAAGAAATAAATATGACATGCGTCCCACTGCTGATCCTGGCTTCCAGGAGTTGTAGTGGTGGGTGTGAGGGCGGGAAAGTCTGTAACATCACTATCCCTGCAATCAATAGCAGTCAATATTTTTTTTCCGGAGCCCCTGTTTGACTTCTATATCCACTCTGTATGTACACTTACTTACCATGACCTATTCCAATAGGAAATTTAGATGCCAATTGAAACGCCAAGAAGTTTTTGTTGAAATTCATATCTTACCTGAAACAAAATGAAGATTGAGTCTTCATCAGGTTTTATGGTAATTTGTTAGCATAATGCACAATTACTATTTATACATAATATTCGCTCCATTTTCTGATATTGCTTTGAATCCTACCGTCTTTAATTAAACACATCACGCTTTTATCTCCGAAGGAGTAGGCGGAGATGCAACCAGGACACCCACTTTTCGGCAAGTGTGTTCCGTCCCATGATGTGATAAGAGGTGTGGCATAAGCGAGCCAATTGCCATAACGGGTACAATTTCCAGACTCCAAGCTGATAGTGAACAAAAGAACCCAAATATCACTTTGCCCGACCCAGGCCTCGAACCCGAAACTTCAGAACAGTGGCCGTACCGCGCTCGCAATACAACTAGGTTACCGAAGCAATATTTTATTTAATGTCAAATCAGGATAGCCACCACATTACCTGGTAGAAAGTTTAACAAATAACAACCATAAATCATTCAATAACATTAAAATTAAACTATTTTACCGATTTTATTGCGGTTTTAATTATTTTAGTTTTCTTCCGGCGTTTCGAAGACTTTGAAGTCATCATGGTCACGGGGGTACCGTAAAATAATTTAATTTTAATGTCTTACATTCGCGTCAACATAAGAAATCATCATTCAATAACATTAAATATGCTAGTACCAATAGTCCCAAGCAGTCAACAGAAGTTAAATAAATAGAGAGCGGTAAGGTCTAAGTATAAATCTATTATACATGTAACGTAGAATCTACTAAACCCGGAATTGCCTTTCAGATCGATTTGTACCCAAACGTCCCGCGGGAACTCAGGCTTCCGCCAGCTTAGCATGCATTTGATTAGTGAGGGTAACCTGTTTGATTGGTGAGAAGTATTGGAAGTTTGCGGCGATAGCCTGGTTAGAAGTGGAATTGAATGTTCAAAAATGTTCCTAGATACAAAACCCATGGGCAAGCACCTCTGACTTTTCTAGTTATGTGTCTATTCTTTGTGGTATATAGCTTGCTTTAACGGTGAAGGAAAACATCGTGAGGAAACCTAAGTTCGCCATAAGAATTTCGAAGGTATAATATGAATTCTGCCAATCCGCACTCGGCCAGCGTGGTGAACTAAGGCCTAAACTGTCTCAATAGTAGAGGCCCGTGCTCAGCAGCGGACAGTATATAATACAGGGTGGATGCTATTATATTATAACATTATATTAAGTAAAACTAACTAAGATACAAGCAAATAAATAATATGATATCTTTCACATTATTAATGCCAAGATTCAAATAGCAAATTACGTAATCCCAAGTATAATTAAAAGCAAAAGAACCAGCACAGGCCCATATCTTATAGCTTCAAATCCAAACCATTAAAAACAGCGTAAACGTATGAAAAGTGAAAATGTGGGTCAAGTCAGGATTGCGAGTGCATCAAAAACATGCAGCAGAGCTCCTGGTCCCACATATCAACGTACAGGCGCGACTCACGTCTCGCTCAGTTGCATTGCCACGAGCTTGGATTGCAGTCATTGTGTGTAGGGTAGCGGGTACGTATAAGGGCCTGTTTTATATATTCAAGTAAAGGTTACCGCCAGTTAACACATAATACAGTTAATGTATATACGTTAGGTTAAAAGTATTGTGAGGCTATTCTAGCTGAAATAACCAGGTATGAAAATCGAGTTGTCAAACCAGCAGAGGGTAGTATAGAATTTCGTATCGGTCTGATTTTCGGTGACGTTTAATGGTAAAATCAGTGATAGATCTCTTTATTTAAATTAAAATCGTTTTTTTTTCAAAATTACTCTAATTTTTGTCATTTATTTGGGCGCATGACTTTTGTTTTGATCACCATATATATTCAACGATTAGCATTCATTAAAACAAAGTAAAATAAGCTCTAAGAAAGCCACCTTTAATGTGTAACATCAGCAAACTCAAGAAACTACAAGAGGATAATTTAAAAAAAAATCTGAAAACTTTTTTCTATTTTGTGTCATTACCTACTTTTATTGCTAGCTTCTTATATATAAATCTGACAGCTTTGCTCTCTTATCATCAAGAAATCGATTACACTCAATACTATAATCTATAATCTTAAAATAAAACAAAAAATCAACGTACTAAATCCACTTATGAATTTCGCTCTCGCTTACCACTAAAACATCTACCCAAGGGTTACTGTAGCAGAGATCGGATTTAAATTTCAAAAGGTACGGCATAACTGCATTGCTAATTCAATAATCTTGGCTGCATATTTTTTGTAACAAAATTTTTTTGATCTCTTTTTATGCAAGCCGGATGGCTGAGGACGGAATGTGGGCCACGGGGATGTAATTAGCGGAATTGGGACTGCTTTTACTGTTGCCGAGAACGGAGTTTAATAGAAGATTGTGTTGTTTTTGCTGTATCTCATAGACTTGTTCGTAACAATTATATTCAATTTGGTATACTAGAATTTTATGTCAAATGCATAGTACGTTTTTTGTACGAATATTAAAAAGTGTTACGTTTGAAGCTTGGACGTAGGCTGAAATGTTATAAATTACTGATCCGATTTTAGTAATTTTTAATAGATCTTTTATCCCTGCTCATGGACGTTGCCAGGGAGCAGAAGGTGGTCTGCCGCCCTTTTATATTCAACACTGTATAGCTATGTATGTACTCGTGTTCAATTGATGGGATTACTTATATAAAAATCTCCGCTTTACCCTCCTTTTGATTAAAATTTGAGATTTAGCCCAAACCCTGAATTGAAATCTGACGACGTCCATGTCCATACTTGCTGTTTAATTGAATACAATGAAACCATACATAGCTCAAGCGATGTTAGGAAAAGTTTATTTAGTTCTAGCAAGACGTTTGAAGTCAGACGAGCCACTGCTCCGTAGACTGCAGGTTGAGTATGGCGGCAAAAACACACATCACACATTTATCCCCCCTATGCAGAGGCGCAACCAGGGCACCTACTTGTCGCCAAATGTGTTCCGTCCCATGATGTGATATGAGGCGAACCTATCGCCATATCGGGCACCAATTCCAGACTCCGGGCTGACACTAAGCAGAAAAAACCCAAATATGCCTTACCTAATTCGAACCCAGGACCTCAGAGCGCTACCGTAGCGCGCATGCATTGAACTACGCCACCAAATCAGTCTGATACTAACACCTATTCAACCCTGATTTGAATCGTAAAGCCATTAAACACGTCGTTAAACACGACTGTTGAGCGTGACTCGCCGTGTCCGGGAAACGTGCGTCCAGGAATCGTCTGCTAACAATAGTGTCGACGTTACTTCCCGGTTCGATTACCGGGCAGGTTATTTATTATCACTAAGTTTATTCGAGGATGTAGGTGGGGCAAAAAGTTCCTAAGTCCTCGAGTACCACGTATCGACAAGTGTGTGGACGTCTACTTGCAAGGTGGATAGACGTATTGACAAAGGCCGCAAGATCATGCTCGATGGAGGCTGCTTTTGACAGGACAATCTGGAAGTCTTTTGGAGAAGGAGTGTGTTCAGCAGTGGACTTCATGTGGCTGATGATGATGGTAATGATATCTGAAGATTTCTATTTATGCTAGGCTTTTGCGGGTAGTACTGAACCGATTTTGATGAAATTTGTTAAGCTTGAACTACAGGAAAGGACGCTGTAACAAAGGACAACCCTAATTAGCATCTGGGCGCATGCGCAAGCGAATACTTATCTTTATTTTAAACCATACTTTCTATGTAACCACACCGGTACAGATAAACGACGAATAAAAATATATCTCAGTACATTGCCACTTTAAACTTATATCTACAGTGCGCGCGTCGTACCGAGCCGGTAATGGTGATTGCGGTATTCCTTAGACGGTTATTGCAAGGCATAGAGAACACCTGCCCATCTACATTTAAGATTATAGAGTCCAGAATAGGATTCGAAAAATATTCCATTTATTATAATGATTTATAAAATGTATAATTGATTTTATTCATTCAAATATTTCATTGTTAAAGAAGGTAGTAATGTAGATATTAATCTCTATTTTTTGTTCACTCGACCTTGAAATTCGGTAATGGGTCTTGTTAATTTTTTTTATGAATAAATCATATTTACGAGAATATTTGCCTTATTTAGGTTCAGTGTAAAAGGAAATCTATGGAAGTATTATTGCTGGGAATTATTATTTATATAATTATGTAGTCATAGAATAAAACCAAATAATAACAACTATTTTCGTATTGTAAGTAGAATTGAATGCGCGACGGCGGGGCGCAGGCGTGTTGAATACAATTCCAACGAGTACCTATCGGCCGCGCGTCGGTTGTCAAGGCCCCTCGCCCCCGTCCCCCGAACCTCACCGCACGCCATGTTTGCCCGCCGCGCAGCCCGCGCTCAGTCCGCGCCCCTCCGCCGCAGGGGGAGTACGTTTTGCTAGGTGGGTCTGCGCTCGCCAAATGTGACAACGGACAAAACCGCTATTTAACATTGGTTCACGTGCCACATCTTCGAAAAGGTAATTTATTTGTAATGTTTTTTCTGCCTTATAATTACTTGAATGTATTTTTATTAAACGAGTAGTTAAACTGTAGATAATAATGTTACATTTGCCATAATATTTTGGCATGTGTTTTGTTTGTAAGATTTGATTTGCCTGCGTCTGTTTATGTTCATAATATATTTGTTTCCAGTTCCTCACGATGCAGGATACCGAACCGGACGTATCTTTGATCGAGGACGAAGTGGATCCGTTTGAAAACAGCATCGCCGAAAAGATGCAAATGGCGCGAAATGTGGTTAAACATTGCGAAAGAATGCACAATGGAAATATAAAACAGTCTAGTGAAATCAAAAGTATCATTAATTACACCGGAGTGTGCGAAGATACTATAATAATGGCCGATATGTCGCTACGAGCGGCGAAGACGTTCACGGATTGGTTTCAATATAAAAAAAGGACAAAGTTGAACGAGTATTGCTTTATGCTCGGCAGTATTCGAGGTATGATAGTTGAGCTGTACACGAAAAAAATGCAAGTGGCAACCAAAGATAAATTGATGAAAGGCTTGTTTACGAAACGCTGCGTTAGAAAGCGATACGACCAGTCCAGAGTGATAAATGACATTCTCCAACATGGATTCATGTGGAAACGGGTTCCGGGCACTAAAAAAACCATGCTGGTTGAACGGACCGACCAGTATTTAAAGAAAATGGAATACCTAACTCGCATGAGGGCGTACAGGCAAGCCGGGAGGTCCATAGTTTACGTGAATGCGTTCTTCTATTACTACCAGCTGGTGGTATCGCCACAGCACGGATTGCTCCACATGGGCTTGCACGGACTGCTCCACATGGGCTTCCACGGCCTCCAGAAGGAGAGTAGTAAATATCTCGAGGCTTGGACAAAAAATGTACTCATAGCCGCAATACCACCCAACTCCGTTATAGTATTAAAGTTCGAGCCACAACTTGAGAAGGTGTCACCAACGCCCTTCACGCCCAAATATGATATGATTAGATGGCTTTCAGAGCGCAACATTCCTTACGATCCGACCGTTCACAGAGCCGATTTGTACGCTATCATAAAGAAATTTAAACAACCAAGAGATGTCAGCGCCATGGAAGAAATTTTACGAAGTCATGGTCATGACGTGGTGTACCGACCGCACGAACTGAAGAATCTTGATTACTTAGAGGTGATGTGGCCTGGAATTCCGGTGTATCGATGCAAGACAGACACGATCGTCAAACTGAGAGAGAAAAACGCTAGAAGATTGGCAGAAGTTCGAGGACATATTGATAAATAGAGAGGAGGCTATGTACCAAGAAGAGATATTAATGGAAGCTGTGATCGACAAGATATTGACATTGAGTAAGTATGGTCAATTAACTGCTGAGGATATGGATGAATTTGATGTGTTTTTACCCGATGAAGACTATTGCTCTAGTATAATTCTTGATTAAAACCTTGTCACAATTAGTATGAGCAGTATTTTAGTTTTCCATTGACCAGTGGCATAAGGTCCATACAATCCAATTCCTAATTCCCTTTCGTAATTGTGTAAAAATCTAATTATCATTAGAATGATTTGCGGACAACATTCATGCGTATTAAAACCTATTTATATGTTGTATCGGGTTCCCTTTTGCAAAAGTTTACCATTCGCTACTGCCGTAGACTTGTGTGCTACAGGTAGGAGTTGTGAGGCGATTACTTCATAGAGTACTACTGCACCTGATGGTAAGTGGAGTAGGGTCCAAGAAAATGTCGACTGACGAGAGATGATTACCTCTCAACGGTCGACACAATTATGCCGGCCTGTTAGAACGGATATACACAGGCTGATCCCGGAACACGACACACTTACGACTCGTCTCGTTATTCCCAGCATATACCTTGGTTACAATTTCCTTCAAACCGCGACAATAATGCTGGGTAGGTATATTTATTTTTATACAGTTAATAAATAGATGCACTGAATCAAAGATTTATGTAATTAATCTAAATAAAATCGACCAACGACGAGTGTTGCAACCGTCCAGTCGCCCGAATTATGCCGACCAATTTTCCCACACATATATTCATCGCACCTCTTCAGAACGAGACATTATAGTCAATTTCGACCATGTGTACAATAGTATCCAAAGCTACAAAATATATCCGAAGGGCTCTTATAAAGTAAATCTTGATTCATGACTTATGTAAAAAAAAAAACACAAAGACCCATCACCGAATTTCATAGTCGAGTGAACAACAAAGTGACTTAACACAACCTTTCTAACATTTGTAAAATAGAGATGCGAGAGGAAATTGCACGGGCCGTGGGTGGCGCTAGCAGGCCGGATGTAGGGTGTAGCGCGAAAGGAGTGCATTTCCGGGTCCTCCCGGCGACCGATGGCTCATTCAAGTGCCATTAGTGATAACCTCTTTGCATTTGTTTATTTTGTTATTTTCTTCTAGCACGATAAAATTACTTCATTGCGACTTAATGGCGCCAACGGAATAATCAGCAGTTCGATTCACGCAGACTTGTATTTAAATTATTTTTCTTTCTCATTTCTGCAGTTGGTGTTTAGAAAATAAATAAATATTCAAATCGAGATAAAACTAGTTTTCTAATTTTGTCGTTTAATTTTCTCCCGTATGCCTTTGCAACCTTCATGGTCACGGGGTGGACTGACGTGTAGGTCTTCCCAAAAGTGTACGTTACAAAATCTACATATAATTTACAATTATAAAATATTTTTTAAAATTAGCTGACGTTGGTCCGATTTACGCAGAGCTCAGGGATTAAAGTCTGGTCAACGTTTTGGGTTCATAATTCATAAAAAAATAAATATGAATAGCTCTGATCACATGTCTTATTTATCTACTATATATTTTTAAACTTATTTGCTACGTACTCGATTTTAGCGTAGAGTTTCTTCAACTCGCCCAGTATCAGCCCAAAACCCCTAACGTTTGATTAAATTATAAACGAACCCTTTTCTTAAGCATGTAATATTATTACAATTTTGATTACGTCCCTTTGCGCTTGCTTCGGACGAGACCCTAAGGGTCCAAACGAAAGCTCATCAAATATGGACAAGGTATAGAAACTTCTCACAGTTCGACGTAATTGAAACTGGAAGGTAGAAAGTTCTGGAACGTTTGCGTTACATATTGAAAGCAGTAGTAACATTTACGTGAATAGCGTGGGCTCTGAAGGTTATACATTTTCAGGAAACTAATGAATAGAGGGTTATTAATTTGGTGTGGTTCCTGAACTTGTTATAGGTAGGTCTAGTGAGCCTATTTTAAATGCTATATAACTGGCTCAATATAACAAGGTCGTATATTAATTTTTATTTAATAGTGGGGTACAGTTGAAAATCAGTGCTGTTTAACAGCGTATACTGAGCTGGTATCCCTTCTACCACACATCATGCAAGGAATCCGTTGTGTGCCCGGTATTGTTAACTGTGTGTCTGCTTTTTTTTTTATATTTCTTTTTTTGTTGCATTTCTGTGTGTGTAGAGAAATAAATGGTTTAAATTTATATTGCAAAAATTACGTTATAATTCTCACGTTTATACACGTACATTTTAACACACGGGTATACTGTCCTATATTAACACACATACTTTTTATCCCAGTAATTTGCTCATGGGAGACCATGGAATTTTTAAATCTAGTTTTCCAATTGATCGTGTGAGGTAGCGCTATGAAACGCTAGTGTTCCATGACTTTTGTAGCTGCAGAGACTTCTCACGCGGTAGACGCCGCGAATAACACCTAGTATTATATAAATGCGAAAGGTTTGTCGGGATATCCTGTCACGTAGCCCTGGTCCGATGTCTTGCATACTTTATTTTTAGTATTCGGCTATTGACACATTACTTTCCGGAAGTCAAGGTCATTTTATGAATGAAAGCCGATACGCTATCTATTTAATAAAACAGCAGAAATAGGACGCCTGTACATTTTAAAAACGTAATAATAATATTAGTGACTAAAGATAAGTAATAAACATAAATCAGTTTTTTTTTATTATTTTAAGTTTTAGCTCACATCTCTCTACTGAACGTATGATCATGTAATTTCTACAGGGGGACAGAGTATAATTGGGAGCAAAAAAGCCTTTGTTTTATTAGAATATGATATCAGAAAGTTATATTAAGATATTTGCAATTTACTTAAACTTTTCTGGCCTCGTTTAAATCGAAGTCCACGCAGACAACTGTGTGGGCATAGCGAGTGCATATTATTATAGAAATTCATATCTGATTTTTCCTAATCGTAATTTTTTTATAATATAAAACAAGTGAGCATTATATTATGGGCGTGTCGAAAGTGCTTTCTAATTCGGAAAAACTGTGGTATTTATGTTATTTTTATTTCAGGTAAATTTAGAAATAATACGTAATTATACGTTATTGTTGGTCGTCCAGCGGCCGAAATTCGTCCGTCGAATGTAGTATATTAATACCTTATTTTGTTTATTGCTTTGAATGAAGAGACGAGCTTGCTGTTCGCCTGATGGTAAGCGATACGACCGCCCATAAACATTAGAGAACCTAGAAACCTTGAATATCAAAGTACTGTTTGGTATTCCACTGCACTTGCCATGCTGAGACATGAGATGTTAAGTCTTATTATGTCCGGTAGTTACACTGGCTACAATGTCCTTCAAACCGGAACACGACATTGCGTCCACACTGCTGCTTGGCGGCAGAAATAGACATGGTGGTGGTATCTACCCAAGCGGACTCTCACATATGAGAGACCACCAGCGAATATTATACATTAATTTGTTTTTCTACACTTCTCTATATGAACTAAATCATGCCAAATCTCACACTCTTCCGCGCGCTCAATGTGCTTTAAAAAGGGGTACTTACATACACGGTCTTCTCTTCAGCTATAATTATTAATGTATAGATAATAATAATTCTTCACACTGACCACAGACTTTAACCATACACAAAAGATTATACATGTGTGTCAAGCACATGGTAGTGCGTAATTTTTTTTTAATTTGTTGTATTTGTAATGTATATTTTATTTAAACATTTGCTTTCTGCACTTCTTCTCAATATAAAATTAAACTGTACCTAATTTCATATTCCTCCGTCCCCGTAATTTTCGTAAAAATAGGTATGAGTTTTTGTTCCATTTTGATTATGCTTAAAGGTCATATTCATACAAAATTACTAATAAAATATGTCAAATAAGTAATTAACACAAGGGTATCCACAAGGTGTTACAGTTCACACCATAGAAGTATCTACTGCGTCGGTGGCGTAGTTGTAGTGCATGCGCGGTACGGCAGCGCTCTAAAGTCCTAGGTTCGAAACCTGGGTCGGGCAAACTGATAATTGGGTTTTATCTGCTCAGTATCAGCCTGGAGTCTGAAATTTGTGCCCGATATGGCGATAGGCTCGCCCCCTATCGCATCATGGGACGGAACACATTTGGCGAAAAATGGGTGCCCTGGTTGCGCCTCTGCATACCCCTTCGAGGATTGTATGCGTTATGTGTGTTACGACTGACGACTTTACGTTTTTTTTTTTTGAGGTTTATTTCTGTCAACATTTTTTTGTTTATATTTTTATTATTAACAACCTAGAACTGCCGTGTATTCAAATAAGTCTCTCGACTAAACATATTGTATAACTAGATTATGTCGTGGTATTTTTGGTAGTTGTCTAGTCGCAGCTGGGAAACCGGAGGTTCTGGGTTCGAATCCCATGTCGGCAACAGATTGTACTAATGTGATCGGTACTAGAATCAGATGACGTCACGCAACCGCGCGGTTATAGAAACAACTCAAATCATTTCTACAACATACTTGTGTTTTGCATTGATTTCGTATTGAAATGGTAATAGGTCAATTTGAAATCTATATATATAAAAATGAATTGCTGTTCGTTAGTCTCGCTAAAACTCGAGAACGGCTGAACGGATTTATCTTATCTTGGTCTTGAATTATTCGTGGAGGTCTAGGGAAGGTTTAAAAGGTGAGAAAAATTCGAATAATTGCCGGGAAAATCCTCAAAACAGCATTTTTCTATTTCCCATACAAACGTTTTCTAACTAATACGTAGAGTCAATTTGAGCTTTATTGCTATTGTATAAAGTTCACTGTTGTCTAAGCAATGTAGGTGTGTTCCTAACATCAAAGCAGTGTGCGTTGGAGCACAGAATATAATAATGTAATGTCGCGTTCTGAAACTCAACAAAAGTGATATCGCGGACCCGACTAAATTGAACAGTCACAAAATTTAATATATCATTAGTTATTTGGTTGGCTTCACGATATAATTTCTTTTGTTTTACTTTAAAATGCATGTTTTCGTTATGGACAATTTTTGAGGTACTTTTGCATATCTATACTTATAATAAATCTGTAGAGAGGTCAATTCTGTACATGAAATATATTTCCAAAATAACTATCAGGGGGTGATTAGGGATCGATACTGATGCCAAAAATGCAATTAGTAAAATTTTTGTCTGTCTGTCTGTATAACCGTTATAGAAACAAAAACTACTCGACGGATTTTAACTTAACTTGGTACAATTATTTTTCATACTCCTGAGCTGGTTATAGTATACTTTTCATCACGCTACAATTAATAGGAGCATAGCAGTGATGGAAAATGTCGGGAAAACGGGAGAAGTTACTCCATTTTTTAAGCTTCCGTCATTTCGTGTGCAACCTTAATGTTTAAAAGTTCCTTCGATTTCACCAGGATCCCATCATCAGACCCTGACCGGACAATCGGACCACCTGCATACCACCTAAAATTAAAAAAAACATCCCGACAAATTGAGCACCTTCTCCATTTTTGAAACCCGAAATCCACGCGGGCGAAGCTGCGGGCGGAAGCTAGTAGTTGTATATTTTTGAATATTTAATACAGTAACTAGAACAAAAAATAATACAAAGTTTTATGAGTTATTTAACTTTATTCAAATAAAACATTAAGTACCACTTGGACAATTACTTTGTCTTTTAAAACAGTAAACAGGGTATATTACTAAAATGAAATAAACAGTAATTAAACATACTTAACAGCAAATTGAGTTTTGAATCATAATAAGCTTACATCATATTCGAGGATAGGAATAGCTACATATATTCTTTAACCAAAGAAAAGGTGGAAACGGTGCGAAATTATATAGTCTGACCAGGAAAATAAAACACCTGCATTGGGGGCGCCACTTTTACTATCCATTTTTACTTTTATTTATACGGGTACAATAAAGTGTGTGCACTTGATGATATAGCGGCGATAGCCTAGTTGGTTGTGGAACGGACTGCCGAGACGAATGTCCGCAGGTTCAAATCCCAAGGGCACACACCTCTGACTTTTCTAGTCATGTGTGAATTCTTTGTGAATTTATCGTTCGCTTTATCGGTGACGGAAAACATCGTGAGGAAACCTGCTGCACATCTGAGAAGTTCTCTATAGGAATTTCGAAGGTGTGTGAAGTCTACCAATCCGCACTAGGCCAGCGTGGTGGACTAAGGCCTAATCCCTCTCAGTAGTAGAGGAGGCCCGTGCTCAGCAGTGGGCAAGTATATAATACAGGGCTGATATTATTATTATTATTATTATTTGATGATAGGTGGGGTTGGGTTCAATACAATGTCGAGTGACGAGAGATGATTACCCTTCGCAATTGACACAATCATGCTGGCCTGTTGGAGCCGGATATAAACAAGCTGATCCCGGAACGCGACACACTTACTGTGCTATAGCAGGTTTTAACACCTTGTGTACGGTGGTCGCTATCTGGGCGGATATAAAATATTTCCTGATCCGGCTATAAGTAAGCGTAATTTCTCTTATATTCTTTCTATAAAAATTATTCCGAATCACTGCAAGACGGTATTTCCGAATCATAATCGCCGTTCGAAGGTTGGTCTTCTAATTTATCCATTAGAGCATCAAGCACCGAATCAATCTTCACATCAGTCTCGAAGATTATCTTCTCCTGATCAGCTATATATTCATCAAACTCTTTAAAATGGTCTGTCGTTATACTCTCAAGCGCCTCTATAAAAGATATTTCGTTTACATCCGGACCATCGAATAGTACTTCCTTGTTCTCATTAATTAGATTGAAGAGTAAACTTGCAGGAGTCAACTTCTTTATACAGTCAGGTATCCGAAGAACATTGTGACCTCGCTGTTTTGCCATTCTGTCTATTTTGTACATATTCTCGTTAACGTCAGTGAAGTTATCAGCCAAAGTTAACAGTTCGTACTTAGACATTTCTTCATCAAACGGCACTTTGTGGTATTCGAGCCATTTGTACATTTCTATCTTCAAGCTGTCTTTGTTTGGCGGTTGTATGACTTGGTTGCGGTGGTGATCGGAGTTGTCAAATACTATGACACTGTCGTTTTCGACGTTCGGCAAGAGATCGGATTCTAACCAGTTCGAGAATGTGTCTTCGTCGAAATTTTCGATAAATTTGACAGAATGCAGTCCCGTTTTCGACACAGCATATATAATTCTTTGCTGCGAAATTTGTTGTTCGTGTTCCGAGCATAATTTACTCTCTTTCTGCGTAATATATTCCCCGTTCGCTTTCAATGCGTTCTCGTCGATGAAGTAAATATTCTTACCTTCTCTCCTGCACTCTAAAATGTTTTTCAAATATTCGTATCTTTCGAAAATAATTTCCGGTCTTTCTATCACAACGCATTCAAAGTCTGTTTCCTTTTTTCTTTTCCATATAAAGCCCATTTTTACAAGTACCTTCCTGAAATTCCTTATATCTGTGTACGGTGGTATCAACCCGTACAGTGCTTCGAACAACTGTCTGCTACTGGGAAGTATATTTTGTTCTAAATAAAATTTTGCCAACGCTCGATATATCACGCCCCGATCGATCTCTTTAAACTCTATTTTGCACATGTCACTATTCTTCAAGTCTTCCAACACTTTCGTTTGCAAGCCTGTGTACTTCGCTGCTTTGTCTAAATACGAATCGTACTTTTTATCAGGCCTTTGCAAGTCCTCATTCAATTTCACAATAATTCTTTGAAGCATTCGCACATTTTCCGGTACTTTTTTCGATTCCTCAGAAGCCGCCATGTTGGAATAAAATAACACGAATCGAAATTCAAACACACACAACTGGTTAGAACTGGATGCGCGCGGGGAATGGAACGAGCCAGGGCGACGCGGCGCGGCGCGGTGACGCAGGCAACGAGTGTGAGAGAGACAAGTATATAGACATGCGCACAATGAATGCGGCGGGTGGAAAGAGATAGGCATATGTTGGCTTGCTATCGAATTCGTCTTTTGTCTACTCTCGGTGCATGCGCTCAATTAGTGTATACTTTTTGCACACTTTATCTACGCGACTTATTATGTTTTTTCTCAAAAGTCAACATCTTGTTAACATAATTTTAATTGTCAATGCAAGCGTGACATTTTCTCAAATATAGTAAGCAATTGCTTACTGGCGAAACAAAACCGAAACAAAACAGCAAACCTTTCATTACTTAATTATGGGGATTTAAAGTAAAAATATTATATCTAAACTAAATCAACAAAAATCAACATTAATACAGTGTACCGAAATTAACAAAATCATATTTGAATAGGTACAATCAGCTACAACAATAATTCAAATCACCTAAACACTTTTTTATTTCCGTAGACAAAAACGCAACTAAGATCCCGAGATAAATACCTTCTTTCCGTGATATAACGAACCGACCTCTATTGGCACAAAATTAGGCAAGTACAATGTCCCCCCCCCCTCCCCTTCTTTTCGGTCTTCACCCCACACTGACCATTTATGTTTTTTTAAACCCCACTCATACTGTGAAAACTAACAGACCTAATCTACCAAAAACTTTGACTGACTTTTAATACTCCCTCCCGGGTCCAGAGGGACCATATTATGAACCCGGTCTTTACGCTCGGTCCCTAGCCACTCTCTTAGTCATCTAGCCACTGATCATACGCCTTATATTTACCAGCATACACTGCCATAAGATCAGACAAAAAATAAACCTAAAATTACCAACGCAAAGTCTAAATTTATTATTGCCCAATTTATTTGTTGAAACAAACAACGCGAGCCGCCGGCGGGCAAGACGTTTCGCTTATAAAAGCAATAAACGTTTTAGATAATAGATTATAGATTACTTCAATTAATATCACCGTATCTTTGGGCTTGAACGTTGGTTGAAACAAAACAAATCCGCTTTAAATTCAATAATGCTGAATAAGGCCTATTCTACTGCTAAGCGCAAAAGCGGTATGTCAGGGAAACCTTATTTCGAGATATTCTAAGTTTTATAAATATAGTTTTAAAGTTTTGTATGTAAAACTGAGATAGAGAAAACTCTTTTATGTTTTTTTTTACAAGTTTTAAACAATATACCGTTATTTAGGTAAGTTCATTGGATGGGTATTTCTTTAAGCTATCTGACGACATAAAAATTAAGTACTTACTTTTCGCCACTGTTCCGTCCCATGATGGGATAGAAGGTTAGTCTATCGCCATATTGCGCATAAATCAGAAAAAATCTTATATCATTGCACTCCCGGGATTCGAACACTGGACCTCATGGTGGTATTGTAACGCACACGAAATACAACTACTCTACTGAGGCAGTCATATAATCAGTGGTATATTATAAAATATTTGAATTCCAGAAAAGTTTGTGCTACCAATTTAAAATAACAGTCATAGTGAGTAAAAAAAAATGAGAAGAATACCATAACAGTTAAGAATCGATATTTCGTACATTTTCGTACATACAGCTATTTTCATACTGTTTTGTAACGTTGCTGCTAAAATTTATAATTGTAAATGGTACAAAATGACGCCGCAAAAGGCAACATAATATTAAAATAAATACACAAGTAACTATTACTATCGGCCATTTTGTTATCCTACCAAGGTCCCTAATTAAAGTTTCTGTTAATCTATAAAACGGATACGATCGAGATGATTTCGAAGCGAAATCATCGGTGTTCAACTTTATTGCCGCGATGCTACTCCTAGTGTGCTTTTACTAACCTGAAATTAACTATCCATTCAAATATCACTCGTGTACCTTACAAATAAAGTTCATTTCACATTAAATTAAATCAAAGATGTTATCCCACACCGGCAAATACGCCAGTACGCTCCCTAAGGTTTTTAATTAACTGGAAGGCAACCGATTGCGTATCAGTTCGATTCCCTTGTTGGACACGGGTTTTCAATTTCCACGTGCAACGTCGATTAAATGTTAACTAGTTGCGGTTCGTGAGCTTGTTTTAATTAAACGCGAGATAGTTTACGGCGGCCGCGTTAGTTTTGTTTTTAGCGTGTTTGTCGCCGTGTTTCGCGAGTGACTTGCGAGTTGCGTGCGAGTTCGACTGGGCAAATGGTAAAGTTTTTAATTAGTTTCGAATCGAACGTGTAACCTCACATCCAATTATCTAAGGTACCCCGGGGCTGTCCCGTATGCGCCGAAAGCCACCGTGGGTTTTGGTTGGTATGCCGGTAGTATACAGGGGTTAGGGACTCGGTCCAATGCTCGCTTGGATGATGCTATACTCCCGCGTGTCAACATTGGGCTGTAAGACCGGTGAAACCAACATAACTGTTCCACCCATCCCCCAATTAATGGTAGCAATAACGCGTATTTTGCCCGCGAAAAAAACATCTAATTATCTGCTGGAATCTTAATTTGCATGTACGCCCGTATCCAGCGGTAATAGGCATACAATTAAATATCACAACGATCCTTGCATAATTATTTTAGTTCCTTCCATATGCTTACACTTCATACATTTCTGCCAATTATCATTAGTCTGACACACTTCAAATATAGTTACAGTCTCAGTGATGTAGTTGTAATACCTACGGGATAAGAAAACGACTACCGCGCTGACGTCCTGGCTTCGAAGTTGGGGTAGGTCAAAAATAATTCCGACTGTTTTTCCATATTAAAAATTACTCATTCGCAACTCGTCGGGAAGTTAGCGGTGTGATGCCCCCATGCCTTGGAAAGCACGTAAAGCCTTGCACCTGATCTCTCTCGGGTAGCACGTAAAGCCATTAGCCTTGCACCTGATCTCTCACCGGTCAAGTCGAATTACCGTCTCACCGGACTATGCGAGTGAAGAAATAAAGAGTGCACCTGCGTATTGCGCCCATATTTGTGCACATATCCCCTCCTCCTGGCTGATCAGTACGGATTAGCAGCCATCCTGGTAGTATATTTGTATCCGCCCGGAGAGCGACCACCGTACACAAGGTGTTAAAACCTACAATAGGTCCACGATGGTGTGTCGCATTCTGGGATGTATAACTAGTTGACCCGACAGCCGTTGTGCCGTCTTAACTATGAATTTGCAGCGCGCATTGTGTCAATCGCTGACAGTTATTTCAAACAATTGACAGTTAAATAAAATTAATATTTTCGTTAAGTTTTCTTAAATTTTCTGCGCAATTTTTTGAATTTTTTCTTTCATAAGAACCTTCCCCTGACAATAACAAACACAACAAAAAAAAATATAGTGAAATCGGTCCAGCCGTTCACGCGTGATGGCGTGACGAAGGAAAATAGGGATTCATTTTATATATATATTGATATATATAACTAAATATAGCTTAAACAGGCCGGCATAATTATATCAACTAGCGAGGGGTAATCATCTCACGTCAGTCTACACTATCTGGAACCCTCTCTGCTTACCATCCATTGAGGTCACTTCACCATGCGCGTATAAAAAAACAGTATATTTTCACCCTACAATTCCAGAGGTCCAAAATTACCACCACGTGTCAATATTACATTATACATTCCAATTTGGCCGTGATATTGAACGGAATAAATCAAGTGTTACTCCCGTGTTATTAAATAGGGGCGCGTAATGTTATGAGGTGGATTTTTTTCGCTCGGAGCTGGATGCGGATTTAACGTCTTACTCCCTGCAAATGCGCAATGTTTGACGCTATTATGTTTGTTATTGTTTGGGGGGAGTTAATGAAACATAGTTGTTTTTTTGGGTTTTTACCGTTAGCGTGCAAATGCGGTGTTTGATCATAAAAATCGACCTGCAGTTAATTGATTTAAGCGACTTTGAGTTTTATTCCTATTTGGAATCAGCACATTTTCCTCTGTCTTTGAATGTAGTTTAAATTTTTCGATAATAGAATCTCGTTTATCAGCCGTTTTCAATAAACGAAACCAATCTCTATTTTTAATCCAAATCCGAAAATTAACTCAATTGTAAACATGTCAAAAAAACTTTGTTCTGATTGGACCATTTTCGAGATAGATTAAAAAAAGCGATTGGGATATTTTATTGAAAATATCCATCAAATTTAGATTTAACTATTACCGTCTTCGAATGTAGTATATTTGTACCGTGTCTGCGGTACGACTGTCGTGCTAAGGTATTTGATTCGACTGAGCATTAAATAAGGCCAATTTCGTCAATCAATTACATGGGTAACACATGGGTAGAGGTAACAAATTCTCGCTAGTCGTGACAATTATGCCGGCCTGTTTGAATCCAAAATATGGCTATCAAACTTCTACCTATCTACAAGATCGGCTGCTCGCGGAGCGTTACTAAATGGAGTTAAATGCGTGCCACTGCTGACCCTGGCTCATAGGAGCTGTAGTAGGTTTGAGGACGGGAATGTCACTACCTCTATAAGCCAAAAAGGTATGTTGAATCAATATGTAAACCCAATACTAACTCAAAACCCGCACTTACACCGACCGGCAAACTAAATCGTGACACGGTCCGGCACCGGACCGGCGCGGCTCGCCGGCTATAACGAAGTTAGTCGAACCTCAAGTTCAGTGTCTGCGAGTGTCACGCGATTTGACTGGTGTCGGGCGGCAAGCAGTTATCGTGTTATCTAAATGGGATTTCGCGAGACGCAAGAGTGTTGGAATCGATGTTTGCTTATGGTTGGATTGACGCTTCTGTGGTTGCTTATAATAATAATTATATCAGCCCTGTATTATATACTGTCCCACTGTTGGGCACGGGCCTACTCTACTACTGAGAGGGAAGGTGGTTGCTTGCTTGATTTTAATTTCTATTTTAATACTTGTTAAGTTCTACTGAGGTAGCTGTTTTTTTTTCTGTGAAGTTTGATATTAATAGATTAAATTTCTATTTCTATTTTATGACTAGTTAAATTCCACTTAGTTTAGTGTTTCAAGTTGTGTCAATTCATTATTGATTTTAATATTTAACTTTATAGTTGAAGATAATGTGCCTTATTTATATATAGATTAAGAATAGTGTGATTTAAAATTATTTAGTGTAAGGAAAAAGTTTAAAAAAATAACCTTTCCCTTTACACTTATATAATTAACATTATTATTTTGGTAAAAATCTTATAGGTTTTGAACAGTGACGTAAAATATGTTTAAACATCAATAAAGATAAACAGGCATTATCCTTCACTCTTAGATTCCAACTATTCCATATTTACATACGTTCCTCCTTAAGCTGCCTCAATCATTCCCCGCATTCCCACAGGACGCATCCCACAACGCGTAACTTAATCCCGGGGGCGGCAGTTGGCAATAAGCCGTGCCAGGCCCGAGGTCCAGGTGCCGCGGGACCTTAATTAGGGCATTCGGTCCACTTACAATTTCATGCAACCAGATGCGAGTAAATATGACATTGATTCCGCAGCGTGCGAAAGGTGGAACCCGTTATATGGTAAATAAAACGAAAGACAAAAATTAATACATAAAATACCTAAAATAGGTCATAAATAAAATGCTGTCTTGATCAAGTGTAGTATTCCGTTTATTATATACTACCTTTTGCTCGCGGCTTCGCCCGCGTGAAGGAGTTATCCGGGATAATTTTTTTTTCCGACTCACTTGATTAGTATCGTTATATTATGACCAAATAACACAAAATTATTATAAATCGTAGCCTATGTGATATTCTGATGTGTAACCAATATTACTGTAAAGTTTCATCCAAATCCGTTTAGTAGTTTTATCGTGAAAGAGGTACAATCCATACATCCATCCTCACAAACTTTCATATTTATAATATTAGCAAGATTGTGACATACGAACGTATACTGTCGCGCATAAGATTCACTTTTGTACAAACGAAATACGAATGAACGATTTAAATACCAATGAATATGAATCAATACACGGCCGGCCACAGAAACTGTAACGCGAATATCCGAATATCCGAAACGTTTAACTCGCCAGATATTTAATAACCAACCAACGAAGTCAGAAATCCAATACGGCCGCTCGTGCGTTTACCAAAATTCACTGAATTTAATTCATTTTAGGCGTGGGAATGCGCGAATTTCACTCGAGCGGAATTAATGCGTGTCTTTGTACACAAATAGGTTATAACACACGCTTCGTCTTGACAATAAGTTTTACAATTGTGGCTGAAGAGTGATGTTTCCTCTTGTGCTGATGGATGCTACTGCAGGTGTAGAGGTAAGCCTCGAAGCGACAGGGTATCAGTAGGAAAGATCCTCATTTTAATGTTCCGTACCTCAAAAGGAAAAAACGGAAGCCTTATAGGATCACTTTGTTGTCTGTCCGTCTGCCCGTCCGTCTGTAAAGTTCCTTTTTCTCAGGAACACGTGGAGATATTAAGCTGAAATTTATATTAAACACTCAGGTTTGCTGTACCTTGGAGCTGTGAAGAAATCAAACTACTAAGTCAACGAAATCAAAAGATACGGCCATTTATGCCAAAAATTTTCGAAACTCGCAAGGGAATCAAAACATTTTACATAGTATAAACCAACCATTGTTTGTGTTTCTTGGCACACGGTATTTAAAAATACATTTTGATGTAACAGCGACGTTATATGAGTTAACATGTAATGTCACAGGGTGATAGCGGATTGAAATGCTATGACTATTTTTTTTATGGAACTCTGTGTAATTTCTTTATTAAACAAACGACTTCAATCGAAACCAAGTTACTTTAAAACTACATTATACACAGTGTTACGAACTAATATGAATATCTAAAATTATACATTACTGGCCAAAATAACTGCGTTGTTTACATTTTATACAATCATTAAAAGTATACCACAACACAATAAATCATAAATAAAGAATTGCCCAAAACCTGTCACGTCACAAAGTAAAATAAATGTACGTCAGCTTCAATGAATTTAATAAACATTTCAGTTTTTTTTAATTTGATTTGTTAACGCTCTCTTTGGACATGATATTGTTTTCATAGATAATCATATTATTTATTGTAAAAGCGTTTGGATTTTAATTTATAATTTGTAATAATTATATTACCTTTATTGTACAAAATAAATATAAGTGGTGTGTTATTTAAAACATATCAATACAATTGCTTGAGTGAGTGCCCCGGTGGCTAGTTGTACTACATGCGCGGTTCGGCAGCGCTCTCAAGTCCCGGGTTCGAATTTGAACTAGGTTTGAACAGGGCTGGATGCCCTAGAAGAGGTTGATGTCTAACAGGCACTCATTGTTCAAACTGAGATAAATCATTCCTGCATTATGTAGAAAGTATGTTGATAACAGATAAAAAAAAAAATGATAATCAACGTTACATACAAACTAAGGTCCGAAAACAAAAATTATACGTATCGCCAGTTAGGAACCAATACTATTTTTTTTTATTGATTTGAATGAAGAGACGAGCTTGCGGTACGCCTGATGGTAAGCGACACGACCGTCTATAAACAGTAGAAATACTATCCAACACCTTGAATTACAAAGTATTGTTCGGTATCCCACTGCGCTCGCCATCCCGAGACATGAGATGTTAAGTCTTGTTATGTCCAGGAGTTACACTGCCTACAATGTCCTTCAAACCGGAACACAACAGTGACTACACACTGGTGCTTGGCGGTATAGACATTACGGTGGCACCGACTCAGGCGAACTCTCACATATGAGAGACCTACCACCAGTAAAGGTATAAATTATCATCTTACAAAGAAAAATAAGTTGTTTCTACAAAGTGTTAAAAACGCTGCCAGTGATAAACTTTTTATAAATATGTTATATTAAATGAATATTAAATAAATAAATTTACTAGTAGCAAAAAGGGACACTTACGAACTCCTATCTCATAACAAACAAATCGCATAAAAACACACTGCCGCGGGCCACAAGTGTACGTACATTTGTAGCGAAATTTACAATCACAGATATGCTGGATTTTATTTGAATAATTTAAGGAGAGCGGCTACGGTGTTACAGCTGCGGGCGGAGAGATGTTATCGCTTAAATTGTGTACACACCCTACGTCTGAGGTGGGCTTGAGATCATTTAATACGTGGATGAGGTATGTGAGATGTTGGACAAGAGAATTTTAGTAACACAGACATTTCCCTGCGCAAATCCCGACCCACGAGATTTTTTACAACCACACGACCTCTTCGGTGTTTGTTATATTTCAGAGCAGTAATCGTTAAATTCTAGTCAATTTATATAAAACCGTAATGTACTATTAACGTAAACCTACCTCAAGAATTGCACTAACTTAGAGTAAGAACCGTACAAAAATCCGTTCAGTAGATTTTGAGAAAATCGATCACACACAGACAGACATCTTTTGGTGACTTTGTTTTATATGTATAGTATTTTTATACACAAGACGAGTAAGTCGCCTAAGGTAAGTAATCACAACTGCCCATTAACAATGGCGTCACCACACATTTTGAATTAGAAAGCTCTGCGTCACACTACACAATGCCTATCACCCTGAGACGTCAGACAGTTTTTACTGTTGGTAGGATATATTTTATATCCGTCCGTATAGTGACCACCATACACAACGTTTAAAACCCGCCACAGTGGCTCACGTAAGTGTGTCCCGTTCCGAGATCAGTCTTTATATATCCAGTTCCTAGAGGCCGGCATAATTGTGTCGACTGCCGAGGCGTAATCATCTCTCGTCAGTCGACATTCAATTTGACCCCACTCCACTCACCGTCTGGTGCAGTAGGGCCACATTGTCGTGCACTTATAAAAAAATAACAATATATAATAATACCAGCCCTGTATTATATACTTGCCCACTGCTGAGCACTGGCCTCCTCTACTACTGAGAGGGATTAGGCCTTAGTGCACCACGCTGGCCTAGTGCGGATTGGTAGACTGCACACACCTTCGAAATTCCTATAGAGAACTTATCAGATGTGCAGGTTTTCTCACGATGTTTTCCTTCACCGTTAAAGCGAACGATAAATTCACAAAGAATACACACATGATTTTTTAGAAAAGTCAGAGGTTGTTTTATTTATTTTTATTTTTTATTATTTTTTAGAAAAGTGTGCCTTTGGGATTTGAACCTGCGGACATTGGTCTTGGCAGTCCGTTAGAAAAAAAACAATGCTTAGATAAAACTGGCTATATTATCCTTCAAACTTGGGTAATATTTATGCAATGTATAATGCAACCGAGCAGAGAAAAAGCGCATGAATCAAGATACCACCTCCAAAAATTCTCACACGAGAAGAAAGCTGTAACAGCAATAAAAATCCAAGCAAGGTGTTGACTGTTCGGTTAAAAGGCGGTTTAACGCGAGGGCGGAGAAGCCGCGGGGCGAGTGTATAGCAGATATCACATGCGGTGTTTTAAATTGTATAATACAGTAGTACGGGTTTGAGAATGCGCCTGTAGTTAAAGTGATGAGAGCGAATCGCTCGACTGATAACTCGAATCATTATCATCAGCCGCAGAATGTCCACTGCTGGGTCTGATGAGAGCGAGTCGCTCGACTGATAACTTGAATCATCATCATCAGCCGCAAAATGTCTACTGCTGAACCCGGGCCTTCCCCAAAGATTTTCAAATCGTCCTACTGGAAGCGGTCATCGATATAATATGTACTACGTACTAGATTTGGCGTTCCGATCATTCACCGTTTTTAACTGATTTGAACTGATATCCATTCAAACTGACTTTAGTCTGGTCAATATTGACAGCTTGTGGTTGTGTACGGAGTGGCGCTCATGATATAAAAACTCGAGTCTACGTGTAAACTTGGATTTGAATACAAAATATTAGTCAAATAAGTAAAATTATTTGTTGTTCAAGTGAATAAATAGGTTATAACAGTGACGTTTTGGTTGCGATTTTAGTTCTTATTTTGAACACATAGTTTATATGGCCGTTCATGTCTATATGAATATACGTCAATGGAAGCGGTACAATGTGGCAGTAATTATATAACGCTTAATAAGTAGAATAACGCCTAGGAATTACGCGAAATGTAAGCAAACCCGATTCCCACCCATAAAGATACCAAAAGAATAATAGACGCTACGGGCTTTTGTTTTAATATTGTTTTAACACATTTTCGATGTGCATTCTCACTCGCGTTGTACTGCACCTGCTTTATGATGATTGCATGGTATGTTATCTGGTACTGGAGTATCATCAAGCGGGCGTGTTTAATTTGGGGGTGGGCAGAGGTGTATTAAAGAGGAATTGTCAAGTTTTCGTTTTAATCTTCATATCTTAATTTATGGAAGGACAATGAACTTTAAATTGCTGAGGTGTTTTACATAGTCAACTTTCACGTTAAAAATCTTAAGAGTAATGCAACTGAAATTATTTTTGTAAAGGTTATTTAATGAAGAGCTTCTCATATAAATCAAGATATGTCAGATATTTTATTTGTTGGTTTTGCAAATTTTTGAACGGTCGTTGTAATATCATATCAAGGCGTAAAAGGCAATAACAACTAAGCGACAAATATACCAAAAATAAGTAATATACGAAATTGAAATTTGGATTTCGTAGCTTTAAGACAATTATTTCATACAGAAAATAGTGTAAGATGATTTTTAAATTAAAATCAAAACTTTAAATCGCTATTGAAAAGGTTACTCATTGTCGCTTAGATATAATTAGGTTTCAAGCGACAAAATTGTTTATCTTAATCGTTATTTACTTGTTAATGGAACTACCTTTCCCACTCCTTATAGTTGTCTCCCAAAAATCTTACCTGAAAATAACAGAAACAATTAATTAGTAAGAGTGACATAAAAAACTAGCTATTGCCTACGGCTCTGTTTTGTCGGAATAAATATTTTCCCGGGATAAAAACCAGCCTATAGCTTTCAGAAGTAATGTAACTTCCTAATAGTGCAAAAAAATCAAAATCGGTTTAATAGTTCCTTAGATTAGCGCGTTCAAAACTCTTAAGCTTTATATATCAGTATAGATATAAAAGAGTACAGATAAGGAAAAATAGATAAAGGAAAAGCATAAAGTTCCCAAGTCCCATCTCGTGTCAATCGAAAATACATTAACACCTCCCCTCTTACGGTCGATTTCAATAAACCATCTCAATCGCTATCTTTGGATAGATCTTGAATATCGACCAGTGAGAATATTGTTTGTCGTTCACAGATGAGGTATTTTGATCAGTTTAAAGGATCGATTCGTAGATAGTACAGTAGAAACCGGATATAACGACTCCTGTTATAGCGACGCTTCCGTTATAACGACTAAATAGTAAAGTCCCTGTAAATAAGTACATATAAAAATCGTATCGTTTATAACGACTATCGGATATAGCGTCCAGATTCGGTGATCCCTTCGATGTCGCTGTAACTGGTTGTCACTGTTATTGAGATTATTTGCTATTGCGTACTTGAAACAAACAGAAATTTCATGCATTGCCGACAATTATGTCGATGATTGACAGGCTAATTGTCTTAAGCGACATTTTTTGCGACATTAAGTTTCATACATATTTAAAATCAGCACTTTTTTCTATGTTATTTTAAACTAATTAAATTTTTCAAAAAAATGTCGCTTATGTCAATTAGGCTTCCAGCCGCCGATGTTTGTTTAATGACAGTTTGAAAAACAAAAACTCGTCGCTTATGACTTAGAACCTAATATGTAGTTTATTTCTAGCGAAATGTACTGCCTACCCCTGAGCAGTCGTGATGTTTTGTATACAGTATTCTTAGGTTATTTCAATTAAATCATTCTTTCATACGTTTTTAAAAATAACATGCCAAGATATGTTGTTCATCCCTACACAAGAGGCCATTTTATTTGACAAACATGCAAAAAATCTATGAAATCACACGAAGTAAGCAACTTGAGAGTTACAAAGTAAATTCTCGTGTTGTTTATGATAAATTACAGTCAATTACAGAGCATTCACCGCGGTAAAGCATTATCATTATATTTAAACGTCTTATAATGGATTGCTAGGGTTGCCAGTTGGCAGTGAATCGAAGAAATATTCAACAATGTCATTTTTATGATATTTTCTTGTGTTTATGCAGATGTTAGACAAACTAAAAATATTTAACAGACTTTACCGCGGTTTTTTTTTCATTTTCTCCCGACGTTTACTGGTGGTAGGTCTCATATGTGAGAGTCCGCCTGAGTAGGTACCACCGCAATGTCTATTTCGGTCACCAAGCAGCAGTGGTAGTCACTGTTGTGTTCCGGTTTGAAGGACTTTGTAGCCAGTGTAACTACTGGACATAATGAGACTAACATCTCATGTCTCAGGATGGCGAGCGCAGTGGAATACCAAACAATATGTTGTAATTCAAGGTGTTGGATGTTGTTTCTACTGTTTATGGCCTATCGGATCGCTTATCATCAGGCCAACGGCAAGCTCATCTGGTCATTCAAGCAGCAATAAAAAAAGACCGCAGCTGTCGTGCTCACGGGACGGACTGAGGTGTTGGTCATCCGTAAATCAAAGTTACAGTATCAACCTACATTTTACAATTATACAGTTGTATTATTTCGAAGTCATTTATTTTGCCAATTGGCGGAGTTTTCATCGAACTCATATGAAACGGACATAGGGTGGATTTTTGAGACGGGACAGTAGGGGTACCCTTGTGGATGCAAAATGACTTGTTTACAGGGCAGTCCATAATTTATTGAAACATTAAGATCCGCATTCTCAAATTTCAAAAGAAAATTACAGTTAGCAAAAACATGGGCACTTTATTTGAAAACTTTTTCACATCGTTTGATCCACGACGGAACACCTTACGCTATACGTAAATATATATTTTTGTATACATGCACAAGTGACCCCGCTGCATCTGATAGTAAGTGGAGTGGAATCCAATATAACGTCGACTGACGAGAGATGATTACCCCTCGACACTCTACTATTGGAACCGGATATATACCAGCCGAGAATCAAAGCCCTAATCTCCTTGTTCTCAGTTATGGTCAGTAATTGATCAACGATGACCCTACCCTTATGCCACATTATTTTCGCTCCAAAAGACGCCATCTGCCGATCCATCGCGTGACTATTACAGGTGCGTCGTAATGTGGGTGTGAAAAAATCAAATATTACCAACATTCTTTATGTATTAGTAGATATTTGGGCGAGTGTGGGCGAAGATTAATCCACGAAGAAAATATTAATTATGATGATAGTGGATGCATTAACGACTTATTATAATAACTTAATATAATATATTATAGCGATTTTAACCATTGTACAGAAACATTTTTGGAAATGTCGGTGAGATGATGATGATGATGATGAATTACATTTTACTCTGCTCATCATTCTCATAACGCCCAGTGATTCCTGAATGCAAAGACCTTCGCATCGTCACAACAATATACTTTTACAGTACCTCTTTCAACAGACATACATATAAAAGATCGAACACTTAAATTCCACCGAAATGGCGCTAAAACATCTGCAAGACGTGTAACGACACCGCAAATTAAATAATAGCCAGTCGTTAATTAAAGAATTTCGGGAGAAAGCGAACAATGCCGGCGGACGTCGTAAATTGAAAAGGAAAACGCACCGAGAGCGGTTACTGGCGGAAACTGGCTTACTGTACGACGCATCGGAGGGCCACAGTTGCATTGCAGTAGGGCAAATCCGTACGCGTTAAGTTGATTACTACATTGCACTTGATAAATGATGTAGCGTCGAAATAGACTATAGAGTGTTGGCTTGCAAAAGATTATATCTTGTTTCATTAGCTCGCTTACACTACCTTCATGCCAGAACCACACGAGGAGTAAGATACATTCTTCCATAAGCCATGCACAAATGTCTGGATACATTATAACTTTTAAACGTTTGTCGCAAGCAAACGTTTGCTTTCTTTGATTCGGTCAAAAACGGACACGAACGGTTCAGTAATAAACACAAAAACGCTAATGTCAAAATGATAATCGCGATAAGTCTCCGATACACCTTACACTTTTTTATTTAAATTAACGCGATAATTAATGGCAGTAAACATAGACCCAATCACACACATTCACGCCTTTTATTCCCGAAGGGGTAGGCGGAGGCGCATCTGATGCACCCACTCTCTACCACGTGTATTTCGTCCCGTGATGTGACAGGGTGCGATCCTTTCGCCATATCAGACTCCAGGCTGATACTGAGAAGAAATCCAATATCATTTTGCCCGAGTACGATCGAACCCGAAACCTCTGCACTATTGTCGTACAATACAACTTCGCCACGCAGGCAGTTTGTGGTTTTAAGAAGTTTTAAATTTTAATATATCAAAACCACATTAATTCCAACCAATGTGAAGACTTGCACTACTGTATACTAAACTGTGTTCGCATGATAAATCGCAAACACTATTTCATACGTTAAGACGTGCCGTAGTAACGATCATGACTAATTTGTATTGTGTTACATTAAATTACAATGCGGTTTGTTATACCGGACGTTGGGGAACGAATTAGATTATATTACCAAGAATATGGGATATTGTGCGAGATTCATTTAATATTTCTTGGAGAAAGTGATTTTTTTTTATTTCTTTTTATGACGAGACGATTTTGTCGTTCGCCTGATGGTAAGCGATACGACCGCCCATAAAAAGAAGAAACACCATCTAACACCTTGAATTACAAAGTATTGTTTGGTGTACCACTACGCTCTAAGACATGAGATGTTATATTTTATTATGTCCAGTAGTTGCACTGATTACAATGTCCTTCAAACATGAACACAACAGTGACTACATACTGCTGCTTGGCGGCAGAAATAGACATTGCGGTAGTACTTACCCAGGCGGACTCTCCCATATTAGAGACCTACCAACAGTGAATACTTATCACACTGTTATAATATATAAAAAAACTTTGTACTTCTTTGAAAGTAAATAGCGCTAGGCCTAATACCTCTTAGTGGTAGACGAGGCCCGTGTCCAGCAGTAAGACAGTATATAATACAGGGCTGATATTACTATAAATCTCAATTTCACGAATAAATTCCGATTAATTGATCTAGCCTGCTGTCGATGTGTACTCAAAGATCGCAATTTAAAAAAAAATATATAAATTTATCAACAACTTTCCAAACCTTGTCAATTGTACCATTAAGCCACATTGTTACTATAAACGTACTAAATAACGATCATTAATCATACTAGGAACCATCTTAGAACCCTAGGTACATACTCCTTAGTGGTGGTAGAAACAATGGCTTTTAACCAGGCGAAAAAAAAACTGTACACACTGTTACTGTTACTATAAACGTCTTAACTAACGATCATCATTAATCATACTAGGAACTACCTTAGAATCCTAGGTACCCAACTCCTTAGTGGTGGTAAAAATAAAAAAAAAATCCCACCGAAAAAAAAAACAAACAGAAAAGGTACCCAAATCTTCACTGGACCAGACACCTACACATTAACTTAATTCATTACTCAGTTAATGTCGTCTAACTGGGATGATTATTTTTTACTGGCTGTTGAAATAGTTAATTCCGCTCCTGGAGGGATGTTTTAAATCGGTTTATTACTTCGCTTCAGACAGTTGCACTTTGCAGACGGCTGCGACGTTGGAAATTTGGATGCGGCAATTTATTTGCTAGACAAAAACATTAAATATAGTTCGTTATAGACTGAACATCGGAATACTGCTAATGCAGTATTTTTTTTTTATATGAGTATGGCAAACCTCTGCACCTGATGGTAAGTAGAAGGGGGTCCAATAGAATGTCAACTGAGAGATGAATACTCCTCGGCAGTCACAATTATGCCGGCCTGTTGGAACCGGATATACACAGGCTGATCCCGGAACGCGACACATTTACATGGGCCATTATGAACCTGTTTGAACTTTATTCCTACTCGCTCGCACATCTTCATCACTCCGCGACTAGCACCCTTTTAATATCCCTCCATGAGAAGGGAGGAGAGAAAGGGCCTTTTAAGGGCCGACATTTCGGCGCGGCCATATTTCTGTGCCACACATCAATATGTAAGGTCTGCAGTCCGTTTGAGGGACACATTATAATGTATTTATGTAGGTTTTTTGACTATTTATTGCGCAAGGGTATGGCGCGAAAGATCATGCGTATTTTTCGCGTCTTCAAAATGCCGTTGGTATAATAAAATTGGTTGGAAAAATGTATTTTAGATATTTTACGATTTGTGAACTTGTAAGACGTTCTTTTTTATACGTGCATTGCACGTTACCCAACTGTACCTGATGGTAAGTGGAGTGGGGTCCAATAAAATGTCGATTGACGAAACATGATTACCTCTCGGTAGTTGACAAAATTATGCCGGCCTGTTGGAACTGGACATACACAGATGGATCCGGGAACGCGACATACGTACATGTGCAACTATAGCGGGTGTACGGTGGTTGCTATCCGAGCGGATATAAAATATATTCGAACAACAACAAGTTAGTAATGTAATGTCAAGTAGATTTATAGACTATCCAAACCTTAAGGCGATTTAGTATGGCTTTTTTCATTGTTAATTATAAGCATGATTGTATAATATACATAAAAGTTTTTTTCTGGAAACATCAGACGTCTAAGCAGAAGACGAAGATGAAAAAAGACTACGTTAAATTAATTTTGACCATACTCAACATATTTTTACACTGCCTCCCTAAAAATGTACTGATAACGCCTATGTCAAACAAAAAGTAAGCTTCAAACACCTAATACGTAATTCTATCTTTAAAATGTATTTCCACGGTCCGCTGGACATCTTTTCCAGAAGTTTCCAAGACGCTCCAACCCATACAAATATTTACCAATAGTTTCTTGAGAATTAATAACGTACGAATGGACAGACGATCGGATTTCTACATTTATATTGCCTATGAAATTCATCCCTTTGGCGATTATTTTGAATCATTGGGTTTGATATATCAAAGGTCTTGGAGCACTGATGGAAACTTAGAATTCCTAAAGATATTGTGTATACCTATGTATACGTATAGATAGCGATTAACGTTTTTTGTTTATGTATATTTGATTATAATATTCGTGTGAGGTATCTTATGTATAATCTGGATTGTTTTTTTTTATTTCTTTGAAAGACGAGACGAGCTTCTCGTTCGCCTTATGGTAAGCGATACGACCGATAGACAGTAAAAACAACGTCCAATACCTTGGATTACAAAATTTGTTTGGTATTCCACTGCACTCGCCATCCTGAGACATGAGATGTTAAGTCTCATTATGTCCAGTAGTTACACTGGTTACAATGTCCTTCAAACCGAAATAAAAGTGACTACACCCAGCTGAATAACGGCAGAAATAGTCATTATGGTGGTACCTACCCAGGCGAACTTTCACATATGACAGACCTAAATAGGTATAACAGCCTTGTCTATTTCTACCGTTAAGCTATGTATTGTTCTTTTTCCGTGTGAGGTCACTTGACAGGCAACAAAAATCTGGCAAAATAATTTCACTGCATACAAGCACCCGAAGATAGTACACAAGATAGAAATTTCAAAGTTAAATTTACAAACAGTAGACCGCTAGATAAAGCTATCGTACTTCAACATATTAAGCCTAATAAGACAATTCCTGCCAAACGCATGTCCTACACGGCCGTCTGGATCTGATGATCTAGACTGAAACAAGGCTCAAGGGCGTCTTAAATGGCTCAACGCCGGCACAAGTCGGATTCAGAGTCGACTTCGGAACTCGATGTAAATCGTGGAAATGTGTTACAAGTTATAACGACTTTGGAGCGGTTCGTGCGTGTCTGTGTCTTCTTTGGGGTGTTTAAGTACACTGATATGTTTTTAAAGGATTTGGATACGTGATGGCATATATGACGCATTTTTCCTTATTCAGGGGTAGGCAAAGTTCTAAGATACATTTAAGTTACTTTATTAGGTTTCATATAATAGAGGAAAATTTACCCTCATTTACCGCGTAATTATATACAGTTTGATCATATCAAAAACCAATTTACCACGCCCAGGTATCGAACCCTAAGTCTCAGTACATTAGTTGTACCGCGTACGCAATGTAATAAGTCACCGAGGCAGTTTGTTGAGTACTGACTACTAGAGCCAGCTAGCGAGCCTCAAGAAATCTATAAAAAAATACTACTAAATACTTCACGTTGTTGAAATTAAATCCAAAAAATTGTTTTCTTTCAATGTCTAACATTTGCGTAAACATAAGAAATCATTATATTTCACATTGGATTTTGTGACGATACTATACCCTAAACTGGTCTATTAGAACTGTATATAAATATAATTACAGCGTAACTTAACCATTTAATTTTTAGACACCTTTTTTTAATAGTTTTAACCGGAAAACAACATGGAGAGGTTTATACTCTATCGTGTATTAAATAACAATTATCATTACCTCCTTTATCACGTCTGTATAAAGTCTAACGTCGCTTAATATTTTAATAAAATCCCCACTGATTCTTGGTTCATAAGTATTTATTACAAGTTCACTTTTTTCGGCGTCTTGACTTGCCGTCCGCTATGAATTATTCACGCGGTGATGCGTCGTTTCTTTTTGACCTTCGGATTGGTGTGCGTTGGTCTTGTGGGAGGTGGTTGGTTTTTTCGATTTGGTAAATTTGTGTGTTTTGGTGGTTAAAAAGGATTGAAAAAATGTTCAATACTTGATTTGCGGTTCGCCCGCTTGAGAATCTCTACTCGAGATTAAAGTGAGTTGTTATTTTTGGGGGTCCAACTGTGACCCAAATTTATTTCCAACAAACAACCAAACATCATGAACTTCATATGATTCGTAAAAACAATTTCGGAAAATTTATTAAAGAAATGTTGTTTTCAGCACTATTTTGATTAATATTTCGACGGTCGCTATTTTTACTTCATTTAACCAAAGTATTAACGATCAAATAATTTACTTTGGCAGTACAAAAACATTCAATGGCAACAGCCAGCATAACGCACACCACTTCTCTCGAAGAAGGTCGTAACACCTACGTATTTTCATACTCCTACTTAAACACAAAGAAAAAACTAACCAACTTATATTATTTGTATTAAAACTCAGGAAGTTATTTATAGAAACTATTATTCTAGAATGTTCTTACAGCATCCCACACCTTTTTCTCTTTTTAAAAGTAAACAGAGGTGTTAATCATACCCACATTTTGCAAGCTATTTTAGTTCTAATGCATGTTTCCTTGTATACAATATTTTAACAGTCTAGATTTTGGATATAGATAATTTGTTCACCCTTGCCGATAAGCAACATTATGGAAGCACATTTTGATTTCACGAATAGTACTAAAATACTGGCCGCTATATAAATAAGATGAACGTAGTAGTACCATCCGTATGATAATTCAAAGTTACAATACCATTTACTATAAGGCCATTTTCTCATGGCATCATTCAGCAAAATCGCCCCTATCACCCCCAAAAATACACTAGCTCCCAAATAAATCACAATCACGTCGCGGTACAACAATAATGTATCATGCATTTCACCGCTAGTCTCAAGCAATTAATATTAATTATACATGGATTATCGAATTACGGCCCCTTATTAATCATCGCGGGGTCGTGTGGGACTCCTTTTAATTTTTTGTAGTCCCTTTGTCGGTCTGTTATCAGAGTTATGAGGGTTTGAAGGTACCGAGATATTGTTATCACGGGTTCTAATGTTCGAGGCGGAAAGGGGAAGAATGAGTGGTATCGTGGTAACTAACCAAATAGTACTTAAGGCGATACCTCAAGATCCATTTTCATACATTTTGTTTCACCTTTAATCTGGGTAACTAAACAAGTATTGGCAAGTAAAGAATTTAAATTCACGTCTAGTTAGTGATTAGTTGTCGTAGTTGTAAGTAAAAGTTAAAATAATTAATAATCATGGATATTTCTGCCTTTAAAATTTCGTCATATTAACTAGACGTGAATTTAAATTCTTTACTTGCCAATACTTGTTTAGTTACCCAGATTAAAGGTGAAACAAAATGTATGAAAATGGATCTTGAGGTATCGCCTTAAAGATAAATATACTTAATACTTTAATGTCAGTTACAATATAGAACACATAATTCGAAATTCAAATTTAAAAATAAACAATTCGAATTCCTTTTTAAAATATCTACATCATTCATTCCTTTTTTAAAACTAAATCCCTATTCAACTACATTGTTAACTCCACAGCATGAAATATCTTTTTTAGTTGCACAACATTCTTGGCAATTTAACCCTCCAGTTGTCCGCGCTAAAACACTTATTAGACACAACCCGTTGAATTTTAAAACGCTAACGACCGCGTACACGTTTGGGAAATCAGCGTCCAAGACTTTCTTGTCTGGCTGGATGTTGAAATTTTGATACGCGGCTCGTAATGCATTGTAGGCGCGGGTTGGGAAAGTACCTTCGATTTTAAAAACATATTATAAAAGTATTTCAAGTTGGATGTTGCCCATTATGTATTAACCGTTGATTGGATTGGAATAAAAGGTAAACAGACCCAGTAACGGACTCTTATTCTCAGAAAAGGCTACACGGGCGGACTTAGATCTTTTATAAAATCCAATGCCGAGAGCAGTAGCAGTATTTAAATCTTCCAGGATTTTTAATAATAAATTAGCCTTCGGAATGGCTTAAATAAAAATATTAAAAATGACTTTTCAGGTATTCCCAATTCCTAGAAATATATTAGCGGATAAAATACTTTGAAAGCATGTTAATTATTACTTAGAATAAAAAAAGAATTTTACTTAACTAAAAAACCAAGTATTAGAAGCCATATAGCAATACTAACGTTACTTACAACCTTTTGACTATAATTTTCAGTTTTTATATCACAATAGGTATTTAGAAAAACTTTTTTGTTTTTTTTCATATGCCTGATTTTTACCGTGTCTCATCCCTGTTTATATAAAAATATGTATTTAGGATTTTTTTTTGTTTTTTATGTTTCTTTTTGTGTTTTTTTTTCATTTACCTGATTTTAAACGTGTCCCATCACTATACAAGTAACGACCGCGCTGTTTCACCGGGACGGCGTATAAAGTATTAATGTTAGTTCTGCGACATTCAGATACGCTAATCAAGACGTTCGAGACTGGCTTTACGGTTTCGACTTTAATAATACATTTTTTAATTTAATCCAATATACATAAAGTGCACTTTCGTTTTTATTATCAAGAAATATTTGTTGAGCATGAGTTACTTTATGTTTTAATTTGCACAAGGTAATAATAATTTTTTTTTGAGTTATTTTATGTCCTTCACCGTGAAGGAAAACATCGTGAGGTAACCTAAGAAGTTCTCTATAAGAATTTTTAGTTTATGTGAATCTGCACTACGCCAACGTGGTGGAGTAAGGCCTAATCCCTCAGCAGCAGAGGTTAAAGCAAGTGATAATTCACAAAGAATACACACATAACTTTAGAAAAGTCAGAGATTGCCCTTGGGTTTTGAACCTGCAGACATTCATCTCGGCAGTCCGTTCCACACCCAACTAAGCTATCGCCGCTTGAAATTATACCACACAAATCATCTAACAAGACCAACTTATGCATCGAAAACTCAATTTAAAACAGTAGAGGAGGTGAGGTGATACCATCTCGTCCCCACGTAAATTATTACGAAACAAACAGCTACGGAACGGTCGGCCGGGGTGCACTAACTGTAAGAGAACATAGTTATAACACGTGAAATAGCACCGTGAAAATGTACTATTATTAAGAAGTATTAAGTAGGAAGAAAGAATACTATAGCTCCGTGAAAATGTACTATATTTTTAAAAAGTATTAAAGTATAGGGAAAGAATATTATAGCACCGTGAAAATGTCCTAAGTAAAAATAATTAAGTGAAGGGAAAAATACTATAACTAATAGTTTGCGGACACTTAGTTAAAAATAACAGAAGGTATCATAATTCTGAGAAATTCACTATACGCGTTTAATTAAATTATTTTTTTATTCTTAGCCCAAAATTCGTTTTATTACTTGTGGAGAGAAATAAACAGTAAAGATAGAATAAAGGAATGAAGTTTTGAATACATACATACATCCATCCTCACAAACTTTCGCATTTATAATCTATATACTATTATATAAAGCTGAAGAGTTTGTTTGTTTGTTTGTTTGTTTGTTTGTTTGAACGCGCTAATCTCAGGAACTACCGGTCCAAATCGAAAAATTCTTTTTGCGTTGTATGGCCCTTTGTTCGTGGAGTGCTATAGGCTATATATCATCACGCTATACCCAATAGGAGCGGAGCAGTAATGGCTCATCTCAGGAAATACCGGTCCAAACTTAAAAATTATTTTTGCATTGGATAGCCCTTTGTTCGTGGAGTGCTATAGGCTATATATCATCACGCTATACCCAATAGGAGCGGAGCAGTAATGGCTAATCTCAGGAACTACCGATTCGAACTGAAAAATTCTTTTTGTGTTGAATAGTCCTTTGTTTGTGGAGTGCTCAAAGTCATATATCATCACGCTATGACCAATAGGAGCGGAACAGTAATGGCTAATCTCAGGAACTACCGGTTTGAACTAAAAAAATCTTTTTGTGTTGGGTAGCCCTTTGTTCCTGGAGTGCTATAGGCTATATATCATCACGCTACGACCAATAGGAGCGAAGCAGTAATGAAACATGTTGCAAAAACGGGGAAAATTATTAGTTTTGAGAGCTTCCGTTGCCTGCGCTGCGTAAACGGTTAAAGTTATGCAACAATGATGTATGACGGGATTGTTCAACTTAAAAGTTCTAAAAAATATATTATAAAACAAAGTCCCCCGCTGCATCTGTCTGTCTGAACGTGTTAAACTCAAAAACTACCCAACGTATTAAGATGAAATTTGGTATGGAGACAGTTTGAGACCCTGGGAAGAACCTAGGCTCCCGGGAAACTTCTACTTTTATAACGGAAAACTTTAGCCTGAAAAACTTTATAACGCGGGCGGAGCCGCGGGCAAAAGCTAGTATTAGAGTCGGATTAACTTTCGAACTACCGTGCGTCATTCATGACTTTTTAGGTTATGTTGAGAGATAATTAAATAAAAATAAGTTTTTAAGTTTTTTTTTTAAGTGTTACTACTACTATATATTTTTTTTTTTAATTGAGTGTTATATAAGTATATATATGTAAATTAAATCTATACTATTATATAAAGCTGAAGAGTTTGTTTGTTTGTTTGTTTGTTTGTTTGTTTGTTTGTTTGTTTGTTTGTTTGAACGCGCTAATCTCAGGAACTACCGGTCCAAACTGAAAAATTCTTTTTGCGTTGGATAGCCCTTTGTTCGTGGAGTGCTATAGGCTATATATCATCACGCTATACCCAATAGGAGCGGGGCAGTAATGGCTAATCTCAGGAACTACCGGTCCAAACTGAAAAATTCTTTTTGCGTTGGATAGCCCTTTGTTCGTGGAGTGCTATAGGCTATATATCATCACGCTATACCCAATAGGAGCGGGGCAGTAATGGCTAATCTCAGGAACTACCGGTCCAAACTGAAAAATTCTTTTTGCGTTGGATAGCCCTTTATTCGTGGAGTGCTATAGGCTATATATCATCACGCTATACCCAATAGGAGCGGAGCAGTAATGGCTAATCTCAGGAACTACCGGTTTCAACTGAAAAATTCGTTTTGTGTTGGATAGCCCTTTATTTGTGGACCGCTATAAGCTATGTATCATCACGCTATGACCAATAGGAGCGGAGCAGTAATGGCTAATCTCAGGAACTACCGGTTTGAACTGAAAAAAATCTTTTTGTGTTGGATAGCCCTTTGTTCCTGGAGTGCTATAGGCTATATATCATCATGCTATGACCAATAGGAGCGGAGCAGTAATGAAACATGTTGGAAAAACGGGGAAAATTATGAGTTTTGAGAGCTTCCGTTGCCTGCGCTGCGTAAACGGTTAAAGTTATGCAACAATGATGTATGACGGGATTGTTTCACTTAAAAGTTCTAAATAATATAACAAAGTCCCCGCTGCATCTGTCTGCCTTAACGTGTTAAACTCAAAAACTACCTAACGTATTAAGATGAAATTTGGTATGGAGACAGTTTGAGACCCTGGGAAGAACATAGGCTCCCGGGAAACTACTATTTTTATAACGGAAAACTTTAGCCTGAATAACTTTATAACGCGGGCGGAGCCGCGAGCAAAAGCTAGTTGTATATAACTGTCAATTGTTTGACATAACTGTCAGCGATTGACAGAATGCGCGCTTCAAATTCATAGTTAAGACGGGACAACGTCTGTCGGGTCAGCTAGTATATAATAATTGTTTTGTTGTTTTCATTGTGGTAAGTTTTGTTTGTGTCTCGTTCAGTGTTTTGTCGTGTGTTTGTTGACATCCGTTAATTGTTAATTGTGTTTAAAGGATGGAGTTTGATGTTAATGATCGTAGGCCGGAGCCCGATCCTCCACCAGATGCTGGTAAAAATTATTTTCAAGCTGCTCATAATGCGACGCTTAGTAACATTGGAAACCAGAAAGGTTTTACTCCCTCCCCGTCTCCTTCACCTTCTACGGCCTCATATGTAGCATCTTATGTTACCTCAGCCGCCCCTAGCCTTCCTCAAGTTAATTCAAATAAAATAAATATTTTAAAAATAATTAAAAAAGACAGTCCAATTTTAAAGAAAAAAAGGTCGTCTAATAATTCAGCATTACATTTACAAAAAGCTTTATCAAATTCAAATTTAAGTGAAGATACATTAATTATTAATAAAGATAAATCTCCGAATGCATCATCTTCAGGTTCTTCCAATATGGATACTTCCCCTTCTCAGCCTCAAGGTCAAGTTCTTCCGCTCACAAGGTCAAGGTCAAGGTCACTCCAGTAGTGATTGTGGTCCCTTTATTGTTTACGTGGAGTTAGCTAAATCCTCCCCTACAAACGGGGCCACATTACACCCTATCAAGTTTGGCGCTTTCCTTTATAAAAACAAATTAACTAGTGTTTTGCAGGACGGCATTAAAAAAATTGGGCGCAATAGACTTTCTGTAACGTTTAAAACGGCTAATGATGCGAACAAATTTATTGACAATCCAATTTTTTCTTTAAATAAATATAAAATTTATATCCCCTCTCATAACATTTCCCGCATTGGTTTGTTTAGAGGAATACCTATTGAGTGGACGCAAAATGAAATAATTGAATTAGTTCAACTCCCCTGAATCGGGTAGTATAATCAAAACTCGTAGGCTTAGTAGGAAAATTTCTTCCCCTGAAGGTTCTAGTTGGGTTCCTACCCAAACTGTCGTCATTACTTTTGACGGCCAAGTGCTGCCTAAAGAAATATATTGCTGCTATACACTGTTACACGTTGAACAATATGTATATCCAACCATCCAATGTTATAATTGCTGTAGGTTTGGGCACAATCGTGCACAGTGCAGATCTAAACCCAGATGTTATAAATGCACAGAAAATCACTCTGGAGATTCTTGCACTGTGGAGGATTCTGATGCTCTTTGCATTTTTGTGCAGGGCATCATTTCGCAATTAATAAAACCTGCGTGGAGCATAATAGGCAAGCAAATATTAAAAATTTATGTCTTCCCACAATGTTTCTTATCAAGAAGCAATGTCAAATTTTCCTTCGACACAAAAGTCTTATGCCAACGTATTATCATCCTCCCTAATCCATCTCCGCATTTAACCCCTTCTTCATCTCACGTATATGACAGTCAATCCTCTGCCTCTAAGTCCTATCGTAAAACAGTCCTTCTTAAACCCCTTCAAGACCTTCGCTTCCCAAATCCTTTGACCGAAAGGCGCATAGAGAATTGTTAAAATCTTTCGAATTTTCCTCTCCTAACGGTTGTGCACGGAGTAGCAACAAAGAAAAATGTGATTCCTCCATTGAACATGCATCGAAAGAAGATTTGTTACCTAATTCTATTCAAAATTTAATATCCTCTCTAATTAAAGTTATAACTGACTCTAATCTACCGAACCACGTTGCCTGTAATATTATTCAAACGATTACTCTTTCTATTTTTAATTACTTAAAACATGGACCTAGTTCTTCAGTGGAATTGTAGAAGTTTAATTAAAAATAAAACCGACCTCTCTTTTATTTTAAATAAATATAAACCATTTATTTGTGCTATTTCCGAGACGTGGTTAAGACCACATTCTTCATATCGAATTCCCGGGTATGTATTGTTACGAGACGATAGAAGTGATGGGTGGGGCGGTGCAGCTCTCTTAATAAAAATAATTTAACTTTTAATCAAAATTTAGTTGTAAATAATAGCAATCTCATTCAATTGGTGTGTCTTCGTTTTAATAATATTTCTTTTATTTCTGTATATATTTCGAGACGGGATAACTCGGTTATTCCCACGTTACGTAGATTTTTATCTTCTGTTTTCCCTCCTATATTATTAATGGGTGATTTCAATTGCCACAACCAGATCTGGGGTGCTCCAAATAATGACTCTTTCAGTAACAGACTTTTGGGGATCTCCCTAGACGAATTTGACCTATGTGTGTTAAATGATGGGTCCCCTACTCGCCGCACTCCGCCCAATATTCAACCCAGTTATGTTGACATCTCTTTTTGCTCTCCCTCTTTAGCTTCCTTATTATCGTGGTCACGTCTTCCTTACTCTCATGGTTCCGACCATTTTCCTATCCTAATTTCATTTCCTTCTCAAAATATTAATGTTCCTATTCTTCCTCCTCTTCTACCTTACATCATAGATTCTTCTAAATGGGGTCTCTATGGCGCTTTACTTGAAGAAAAACGAATTTGCTTCCTGAACCTCAGTTATCTAATATTAAAGAATGTTGTGAGGGATTTAAAGATTCTATACTTGCTTCTGCAGAGGCGATATTTAATAAAAAAAATGTTGTCTTAGGCAAAATCCCTTCCCCTGGTGGGATTCAGAGTGTACTGATTCTATTAAAAGGAGATATGAAGCAGAAGCACTCTGTTCCACTGACATTAACCTTGACTCTTTCCTAAACTATCGTTATGCGAGTGCTGCTACGAAAAGACTTTTAAGTAAAAAAAAACGTCAAGGCTGGCGCACATTTTGTGCGTCTATAACGCCTAGAAACTCCTTTGTCTCTCGTTTGGAAAAAATGAAGTATTATAGATTGTCTCGTAATCACCGTTCCCTTTCTTCCTACTCAATAAGCTGGGTAGATGATTTTTAGACAGGCTAGCTCCCCTTCAGTTCCTAATTTCTATCAAATTCCCTATTTATATTCCCCGGGCTATTTCTTCTATTTTAGACTCCCCTTATACTTTTCAAGAATTAAAATTAGTACTCAGCCATATCAGGGACTCTTCCCTGGTCCTGATGGTATCCCTTATTCCTTTCTTTCAAAATCCCGGAATAGTTCCCTTAGTTATTTTTAAACTTGATTAATTTAATTGTTGATTCTGGAGTTATTCCGGAAAATTGGAAACATCAATTAATTGTACCCCGTTCCCAAACCAGGAAAGACCCTTGTAATTCACTTTCATATCGGCCTATAGCGCTCTCATCTACCATGCCCAAAGTAGTAGAACACTTGATAAAAAACAGATTAGAATGGTTCCTAGAGCACCATTCTTTACTGGCAGATTCTTAATATGGATTCAGGAAAGGCCGGAGTATTTCCGATAGTCATGCCATTTTCACTACTGACATTCAGTTGGCATTTAGTCAAAACAAGTCAGTGGTAGCTGGCTTCCTCGATGTTTCAGCGGCATATGATAATGTTAATCATTGGGTCCTTAGGAACAAATTAGTTCAGCTAAGGGTTCCTGAAAAGATAACAAATTTTCTTTTTAACCTCTCATCAGGTAGGACTATATCATTGAGACATCCAGGCATTCAAGCTGCCACTAGAACTGTATGGAAAGGATTACCTCAAGGTTCTGTAATCAGCCCTCTGCTGTATGATGTTTACACTACCGATATAGATCATCACATATCGGATGGGTGTAATATCTTACAGTATGCTGATGACCTCCTTATTTATTCTTCTAATAATTCTATAAGCGTAGCAAAGGATAATATTGAAAGTGGCATGACTGTACTATCCTCATGGCTGAATAATAATTATTTAGACCTATCAGCCTCCAAAAGTGTAGTCGTTGTCTTTTCTAGAAAACGTCAGATACCCCATATTGATGTTGAGTGCAATGGGACCCTAATTCCAGTAAAGAAAGAGGTAAAATTTTTGGGTAAAATATTTGACAGTAGAATGAACGGTGTAGCGCACATAGACCATATTGTTAATAAATGTGAGAGCAACATTAATATTTTGCGATGTTTAAGGGGTGTCTGGTGGGGAGCACATCCGTACTCCCTCAGATTATTATATAATGCTATTGTGAGGAGTCATTTAGATTTTGCCACCCTTTTGCTGCCTCCCTTGCAATAAAAAAGCATTTAAAAAAAAATTAGATTTGGTTCAATATAAAGCACTTAGGATTGTAGCTGGAGCTATGAAAAGCTCACCTACAAATGCCTTACAGGTGGAATGTTCTGACCCTCCTCTTTATCTCAGACGTCAATATCTGTCAGACAGATATATTTATAAAATATCTAATTACTCCTCTCATCCTCTTTTCTCTAAACTTAGATTATTAAATTCATTTATTATTTCTAACTCTTACTGGTATCATAAACCCTTACCCTGTCTTATTGAAAGTTACAGGAGGCTAGAAGGTATATCTTGTGCTATTAATAAATTTAAAATACATCCAGCATTTTCAGTTGAGTTTAGCTCTAAAATTTCAACCCCTTCTGTGGAGTTATCTCTTGGTATAGATAAACAGACTGCTAATCCAGATTCTAAATTAAAACTCATTATTCAGAAACGTTGGCCCCAAGCTAAGATTTTTTTCACAGATGCCTCTAAATTAAGTAAAGAAAGCCCTGTTGGTGTTGCTTTTTTACACTGGAATGCCAATATATCCTTTTCATATAAATTTCCACACTATTGTTCGGTATTTTCTGGTGAATTTTTAGCTATTAGGGAATGTATTGTAGTGTGTGTACTTAGTATATAAGCTATAGAAAGAAAAGAAAAGAAAGAAAGGAAGAAAAACGATTTATTAACCTATGTAATGTATTGTAATAAGTTAGTATAATGACAGCAGTACAATAAAGAACCTGAAACCATAAACACGTCTCAACATATATATCCATCTTTCTATTACATGGCGACCCAGCCAGTCGCGTTGGCGCAGCCTCGTGCTAGCGCGCGACGTTCAGTGAAATTATTTTAAATATTAAAGAAGAAAACTATATTTAAATCAAGATAGAAGAAAGTAAAAAAAAAACATTGAAAAGATAATGAAGAATTACATTAAATATTTTTAAGAAATAGATATAAATTAAAAGGAAGAAAATATGTAAGAAGAACGAAAAATGCAGATAGAAAATTATATTAATTATTGAAGAAAGTAAATACTAATAAGCAAGAATGAAAAGTGAAGATTTAAGAAGATAAAATAATATGGAAGACATATAGAAAAAAAATACATGTAAGAAGAAATATGACTAAGAAGTATATATGAAATAAAATAATAATTAAGAAGCAAGAAAAAAGAAGAGATCAAGATGTTCGAGCGGTGTCCAGGGTAATCCCCCGGCCCAAGGGAGTCCAGGGTATAGCCCGGCCCACCATCACGCAGCACCAGGTAGCAGCCCAACCGCATCGTCGAGCCACGAAGTCTCATGAAGAATGAAGAATAAGCAATTCTTCAATATCCTTTTTATATTTTAAAATTTATTCGTTTTACACTTAATATGATAGACTCTAAATTTACTTTGATAGCATATATTTAAAAAGACCTGGTAAACGAGATTTATTAGTTTTGATATATCAATATTTTTTATTTTTTTGTTCTTACAACATTAACAATTTAAGTAAAAATGGCAGAAAACTTTGATTTTGAAACTGCACTAGATTTATTACCGGTTATGACAAGGAGGATACTACAACCATAGAACTAATTACAAACATAGATTTTTATAACAGCTTGCTTAACGAGAAATCAAAACCTATATTAATTAACTTTGTTTTAAAACCCGATTAACTACAGTAGCAAAATTTTACCTAAAAGAAAATTATAGTAATGTGCAAGATTTATTGTCAGATATGGTCCATTATCTCTTACCAAAAATACAAATCGAGTTAGAAAACAGTTTAAATTTTAATAAGCAGGCTAACATTGAATCAAATATGGATCATTCGCACACCATATTAGCACATCAAAACAAGGTGTCCAATAGCGAGTGCATTTCGCAAGATCAGCAATCATCGCATTACGACTTGTCCGAGTGCATCGATTTAAATATTTTAAACAACAGCGTAATGAAATCTGATCCTAGCCCCGTATGTGACAATACTCAAGTTGATATTTTTACTGATGTAAATGTTTGTAATGAAAATAAATTCGATGTAGTTACAGGTATACAGTCATCAGAACCTAAAAAAGAGTTAATTGAGCCTAATGAAAAATCGATATTTGTAAGGATAATATTTTAATTTTAAAACAACCTCAAGCAGGAAACGTCAATCAATTAGAAAAAGGGATTGTAAATAAGAAGTCTAAAGATACAGAATTGATTTTAGGAAATAATATAGAGGATTGTAGTGAAAGCATAGTTTTATCAAATGAAGGATTTTGTATTTATATACCTTCGAATAAGAAATTATACTTAGACTTACAATTTTTAGCGATAGGTAAGAATTTTATAAGAGATGTAGAAGTATTTTGTAGAAATATAAATATTAAGGAATTGAAAATCAATAAGAATAGGAGTAATAGAAAAGATATTAAAAAGTTTATAAGAGTGATAAGAAAATATAATATAGGATATCCAAGAATAAAACTAAATACTGAATTTATAAATATTATGAAGGTAGAGAAAGTAACAAGTAAATATAGTAGGAGAAATAATGAGGTGAAGAATAAAAATAATGATATTAAAATGTCGACAAATGTTGAGACTATGAATAATGAGAAGAAAAAAGTTAAGTTGTTAAAGAGTATAGATAAATGGTCTAGTAAAATTATAGACAATATAAATGATGAGAATAATAAAGATATAGTAAGTTATATTATAAAAAGTGAAAAAAGTACTAAAGTATATTTTATTGATGAAGAATACAAAGAAAAATATTTTGTAAAATTATGTGAAATGTATGACAAGCGTTCTGTAGGTATAACATAAGTTTAGTATAAAGTACTCGTATGTCAATTGGTTATAACAAAGAAAGTTTACTGGCAAGTTATAATGGTCATGTTTTTTTAGTAATTATTTTTTTTAAGTTTTATAAATAATTGTTATACCCACATATTGAATAACTTAAGAATTTTATATTATGTATACGTAAAAAAAAAATAAGAATGTGTAAACATTTTATTTTTTTTCCCAAAGGGGGAAGGTGTAGTGTGTGTACTTAGTATATAAGCTATAGAAAGAAAAGAAAAGAAAGAAAGGAAGAAAAACGATTTATTAACCTATGTAATGTATTGTAATAAGTTAGTATAATGACAGCAGTACAATAAAGAACCTGAAACCATAAACACGTCTCAACATATATATCCATCTTTCTATTACAGTATTAAATACATCAGAGTTAACAATATTTCGCCTTCTATATTTTTTTCCGACTCTAAAAGTTGTGTCCAGTCTCTTCTTAGCAACCCTTTTGCTAAAAATTGTATTCACCCACTGTCTCTAGAAATTAATCATTTGATTAAATTATGTAATGTAGAACACATTCAAGTGTCGGTGGCTTGGATTCCAGGCCATATAGGTATTAAAGGTAATGAAACAGTAGATCAATTAGCCAAATGTGCTATTGTTCATGGTAACGATGAGTACTTCTCAGTGTATTCTTTTGACCTTTCTACTTTGGCCAAACAAGACCTAGAGCTGGCATGGAACACCAGTTGGAGGAACTCTAGTACCCTTAAAGGAGGTTACCTGTACAAAATTCAACCTTACATAACTTCTAGGCCTTGGTTTTCCAAATTACGTTTCAGCAAACATATCTCTGCCACCATATCTCGGTTGAGAATTGATCATTGCTCGTCTCCAGTGCACTTATATAAATTACACATAAGAGACTCGTCATATGTAGTGTGGCCTGGATGAGGGAACCGTTCCACATATACTTTTAGCTGTCCCCGTTACTCATCTCCTTCTTTTTATGACATGTTGGTTGATAACGGGGCTCCTCTCCCTGCTAATATATCATCCATCCTCAGCCTAAGTAACAAAATATATATATAAAACACTTGTTTCATTCCTAACGATTCATAATATACATTTATGATTGAAACTAACCTTCTGTGTCAGCATGCATCATTAATTAACACCTTTCGTAATAGTAACACATTGTCTTAAATTTACCCTAAAATTTTTATTTTTGACAATAATTTTAGACATGAATGCGTCACATGACAGTTGACACTGGCAGTAATACTCCTCAGTATAGAGGAATCGGTTGCCATAAAAAAAAAAAAAAAAAGCTAGTATTAATATAAGCAGCAAGCCATACGTCCATTATATTGAGCAGAGTTTTAGGAGACACGTTTTTCGCACATGGGGAACAAAAAGGAGACTGAATTACCTCTTCCCTGAAGGTATCAGGGCGGGTGGTCAATAAACCCGAGCAAAAAAGCTCGAGTCAGAGAATACTTTTAAAGTTGAAATAGGATGATTTCGCTATCCCACAACTTCTAAAAACATATGAGTTTATTTAAAAATACTTTCTTTAAAACCACACAGAATACACAACGTTTAATATATTTGCAAATCCGCTCCAAAGCGCTCAGTTAGTTCTAATTTATTATGATTGTGTAGGTATTAGTAGATTTGGTCGGGAATGGCCGGCGTGGGGCTCTTACTGTAAGTAAACCCGGTTAGCCCGCGGTACAATGCAACTGTTAAATTATTGTTATTTTAACTATTGTTTTATTACTTAACGTCGCCGTGAATTTTGTTTTGGAGAATGTTAGATAGTTAAATAAAATATTTTGTTTTGACTGGCTCGGTGGTGTAGTTGTGTTTTGGTATGATTATAATGCTGAGGTTTTGAGTTCGATTCCCGGCAGCGATATTGGGTATAAACAGTATCGGCTTATAGAATGGAATTTATGCATGATATGGCGATAGGCTCGCCCGCTATCACATCATGGGACGGAATACACACGGCGCAAAATAGGTGCTGACTATCTCTTTGGGAATAAAGTAAGTATATGTACATTGTACATATTCTATTTTCAATAATATTTGATTCCACATTAAATTTTAAGTCCCATCATGGTCATTTTGAATTTAGCATATTCATAGATAAATTGACATACAAAATTACGACTCTGAAGAGAAAACCAGAAGATACAATATTCTTTGCATTAATACTATCAATTTACTTTTCGCCCTCACATAAAAATAATTTGATAATCCCACAATATGTCAACATAAAAGAAATTACAAAGTGAATGCAATTTTAAAATTAAAAAAACAACATACTGACAGCCCTGATCAGGCCGTCGCATTCTTTAAACACCGATAGGGTTGCCACACAATGGCGTGTAGTTTCAAACTTGTCCAGTGGAACGTCACACGACTCGACCGCACCAACTACGACAGTTAAGGGCGAGCGAACCATAACAAAGTAATTTTTGCACACAGTCAACCGTGGACTGGTGGAGTGTTGAGTTTGAACTTGCCTGGACAGTAACTGGAATGGCAATGTTAGTGGAAAAAGCGAAATTTTGTTTTTATGGTTAGATATTGTTTTCCTTGGTGGCGTAGTTGTATTAGGGTATGATTGCAATGCTGAGGTCTCGGGTTCGATTCCCGGATTGAATTTTGAGGTTTTGTACTAAGTATCAGCCCGGAGTCTGAACTACAAGCCCGATATGGCGATAGGCTAACCCCCAATCATGGGACGGAATGCATGGCGAAGAGTGGGTGCAACAGTTACGCCTTTGTCTAGCCTTTGGGGGATAAAAGGAGTGAGTAGTTAGATATTAGGATTGTTGATTAGAGTTATCGTTCACGCTGCTAAAACCGTGAACAAAGAACATATTAAGGTCAAATAATATTTGTGTCATTTAAAATGAAACTCTTGGTTTCATTGTTGAATTTTCGGGGCCAGTACCTACAACAATATTCTACAGTCCTGCATTTTCATGCTCCAATGAATGGTGAATAAATTTAAGCTTATCAACAAATCAAGCTGTAGAATCACTCCTAAATTGAAAAAAAAAAACACCATTTTTAATTCCACCTAAATTTATAATGTTTATAGAACGCAGTTAATTTTAATGTTTATTTTCGCCACGGGCAGCGCTGCTCTCCCTTCCCGCCATTTTGTCTATGATGTGTCAGTTAGCGTGTAATTTTCCAATATACTTTTCGTTCTAATTGTAATTAACGGACTAAAATTCCTTCATAAACTGATACGTTGTCAACTCATTCGGTGTGGAATGCACGCCGAAACGCGTCATATTCCAACTGAATTTTCAGAATCTGAAATACAGATCGAAATGGGGTTCCTTTTTTAAATCTAGTACAGTTCGAAAATGATATCAAAATATTGTCAATTTGCCTATAACATCTTGGTGGTTCAAAGGTCCATGACATACTTACTATTGCACTATATACTGGGTTTGTTAATTTAAACATTCTGAAAAGCAAACTAAATTTACCCGTAGACAAGTTATGCGCCGAATAATTACCAGTCTTAACTGAATTTAGCGCGTTATCGGATTAAACGGGCACATTAAACTTGATGAAGTAATTTAAACCGTATATTCACGTGCACAGCTCTTCATTTAGTTAATTTTGTAAATATTATAACATTTTACGTCATAGTAATTTATGTTGGATCATAGTTTGTTTATTATATTGATATAATAATATTTACTATCACGCGGCGGACTCAGGGACCACGAAGTCTGCAGAATTTTTGAAACATCGGTAGAAAATTTTAATACAAAAAACGCGATAACATTCGCGTAAATATAAGAAATCATTAATCAATCATCAATTTATTATTCACTACATTCGCTATAAACACATCATTTTCTACTTAAAACCCCGCTTTGCAACTAAACAGTCCAATATTGACAACCGACTTACCCATGCCAGTCGACTAGCACTAACAAACTTGGCATTAAGTTGCAGCGAGAAAGTAACTCGACCGCGCGACCACGCAATAACCATCGCTGCACTCAAAGTCGTACAATGAAACTGATGCCGCTCTTACATTCGTATGAAAAGGTAATTAGTTCTAATTCGACGAGGTTCTTTTGTTTTTTTTTTTATAAATATTTTACATATTTTCTGGCCAATTAAACTAATGTGGTCCAATTTGAAAAAAAAATGGAATATGTATTTAATTTTTTAAATTATTTTTTTAAACTTTTCTTTATACATATCAGCCTTGAATACGGAGTGGTTAAATTATTTTTAAAATCGTGCCATGCAAGAAAGGGTCCTAATATCTATATGGATGAAGTAAGCTATTTCATCAGCAATAATTATAACTAACTGCATTTTTTTACTTAATATTACTACCTAAAAATACACGTCGAAAAACCTTTATTTTTGAAGTCGGTTAAAAATCACATCCATCTCAAGGAGCTTAATCCTAAGTCATCATCATCACCATCCCGAAATCCACTGCTGGCCATAGACCTCCCCTAAATATTTCCATACGGACCTTTAAAAAACATCCAAATCATTCATACAATAACTCTCGAAATAAACACTTTAAAACTGCAAAGAACCATTTATCTCAACTAATACAATCTAGTTAAACTAAACTGTGTTACCCAATTCGGAAGTTACCAACATAACACAGAAAAATACCGTACACACAGCTAGTCAGTTTAGGCTTATCCCGACACGCGGAAGGGGGGTTGGGAAAGGGGGATATATTAATAAAGCCGACACAGATTGCTCGAGCGAGACAAATAGAGTTATTTATCTCGTTCGCTATTAAAAATGTATACAAGAAGCGAGCGAACGGCGTTTTGTGATGAAAATTCGAATTATATAAAAAAATAATAATAATTAGTGTGGTGATAATTCGTCTTGACGAGTCACGCTTCTGGAACAACATATTTAAAAAATATATATTATTAGTAGTTTCATAAATGATTATAGTGACTGGAGAGGTAAAGGGACATATATTGTCATTGATCGACATTATTTTTGGTTTTCACGGTATTGATTCACGTATTCGTAATCGTAAAAGCAATGAGACATCATTTCCACAACACGCTTGAATATAGCAAAAACGACAAATGGAACGAGAAAAACTACACTTATCATACACATTATTACAAAAATAATTTATGATTAATTCATTTAAAAAATATATAATTACTCATACCCATAACAAAATATAAAATACATATTAAAAATCTCACCACCGCTGATCGCTACTCTTATAACTTGGCCCCACCCTCCGAGGCTATTAAAAATATAAAGCACATCATGTCCTACACGGGTTAAGGAGAGATTAATTGTTTATTACCGCTGTTTACGTATAAATAATTATAGGAACGTAGATATGTGAGTTATAAATGCGCCTCATTAAGGAATACCCGTTTTTGAATAACGAAGGATCGAATTTCTAAATTTAAATTTGTCTATGAATTCTTTTTTTTGTTTTTAGAACGTTGTTATAAACTGACAGAGAGCGGGTCGACACTTCCCGCCTTTATTATTATCTGTTGCAGTACGTTCAGTAGGTTAAAAAACTACAAGATTGTATTTTTTGCATAAATTTAATTACATATGATTTATAAAACGTAATTCATTGTTTATTTTTTTTTTAAAATACAATTATCCCTTATGATTTATAACGGGGTAACCATGACTTATAGTCTTTTCAAATTTTTATGAACATAATTTTTTCATCTATTTTTTCCGATATAGGTAAAAATATCATAGGACTTAGTAATAATGTGCCAGCGATATTGCTAGTGGTAATATATAGTATTCGCCCAGATAGCCACTAACAATCAGGTGTATTGAGTTCACTTCATATAAAAAAAGAGTCTTTCATCAGCCTTTACCAACTACGATGTGGGTTTGGCACAACACACTTTTTCGCTCAGTTTTTTAACGCAGACGCTGACCTGAGGTAGTTGATTACCAAGTTCTTATACGTCAGTGTAGCTACCCTAACTAGGCTACACTAGCTACACTAACCTTCTCCACACGGTAGTGTGCTCGAGTTGTTTAACGGCTGTTATATCCCAACGATTCGCATCACTAACGTTCCCAAACACTTCTATACTTTAAACTGAACAATTCAAAGCAAGCACGAAGAATCACGGGCGTAAATACTGAACAAACATATGCACAAACGAACAGAATTCTCAAAGGGAAAAGATTCTTGGTAAAAATCTCGTATGCGAGTTCGTTTGAGTAGGTAAAATTTTTTTAAAAAAATTTAGGAAAGATATAAAAATAATAACATTTATAAAATATATAAAACAGAAGATTATTTTTGGAACACCCTAATCAGGAACTACTAAACCAATTCTGTAAATTTTTGCTTGGCACACTTCACGTGCCTATAAAACTCTTATAGAGAATACTCAGATATGTATGTTTCTTCACGCCGTTTTTCTTCACCGACAAAGCGAACGATAATTGACCACTTCACTAGTACCTCCGAAAATAGTAACATATAGCACTTAGTAAGTTAATTGTATTTAATGTTACTAATATGTCAGTAAAATTGCATCAAGCGAAATTAACTCTAAAAAACCTCAGACGTAACTACATTCAAACCGAGTATTCCAAATTCAAACTTACCGATCGAAAATCACCCCATTAACAACTGGAAGTGGACTAATGCAGCCGCAAACGGTTAACGGGAAGAAATATAAAAACCCGATCGAGCCAACCCTACGAATGTGGGTCACTGAGGCCCGGCCCGGAGTCAGACGTCAAAAACACTCGGCTAAAGCGAACGGGTTAAAAAAAATGTAATACAGGGTGTAGCGCCGACGGGTCTGCCGTTTTTTAGTTCTCGGATTCGCCACGAGATATTTTATCATTTGAATTACCGTTCGAAAGTATAACTTTGACTGTTTCACGGGTTAATTCTTGAAATACTCCGCGGAGTGCACTGAATTTTTTCAGTTTGCTTAATTAAGCGTGGAAATGCGAGATTTTAGTTTAAAAAATGCATTTACGTAACTGTTTTTAATATTTTCCGCCACTGTGATCTTTCGAGTGATTATCATGGGTAAAATCCTTTCGAATACAAATATAAAAACACCTACGTATAAAATGAACCTTTAATTTCATTTCTCCCACACTTACACGCTCCCATCAAATATCCTTTCGACTTTGAAAGGTCAAAATATTTTACGGACACACACACACACACACTTCTAAAATTACCAAACCATACATTATTTTATATCAATCTCACACAGAGGCGTCGTAAAAACTCTTTTATTATTTCGACACGCACATCGAACAGTAGTTTTATCAACTGTTTCTCGATGTCAAAACCATTTAGGGACCCTTTGCTTGAGGTCCGGACCCTTACCGCTGTTAAAAAGAAGACGTGAGCACACAAGTATAGTTTGTGTTTTCGAAGGAGATGAATTAAATTGTACGTAGGAATAAAGAAAACTAGAATATTTTTATGAAATCAGTTAGTGCTATTCTTTCTTTTAAGTCTAGTTATTTCTACTTTTTTTAGTTTAAAGCTGCTCGTGGTCGGAAAGACCACGAGAACGAAACCCAATAAGGTGGATAGACCCGATTTCCAATGGAGACCAGTTTTTCAATGGGTAATGTCTCCATTAATACTGTAACTTGATCAGGCAGAAGACCGAAGCCGATGGAGAGATATCACCATGAAGATAATTAAGAGTCACGATCTTCAATAAAGAGGGACCGACTGGATGATTTCTCTATTATATAGGATAAAATTATTGTTGTGAAATTATAGTGTGACTAACAAACGAAGGTCATGATAGACCGAGGCAATTGGTCGTTGTAAGTCGTACCGGTCGGTTGGTTGGTATAACAGTCGTATCGGGCGGATAATAAGTGAAATCTTTGTGAAAAAATGTTGTAGTTAATGATAGGTCTTTTTATTTTAATTAAAAGAGCCTTTAGTTCCTAACAAATACCTAGGCCTAAAAAACCAAGTTCAATATATTTTATTATAAATGCAGGATAGAAAACCAAAATTGAATACTACAGGTACTGTGAATTTGTACTTTTATAATACAAACAGATAATAGCTTGTTCCTGGGTCATCCAGAGTACTTTCAGTCAGTCCTTGGACACAGTTCAGTTGACCTTCAAGAAACCTATCAAGGTCAAACGAAATCCTGACTATTGTGACACCTTCAAACTTGTCGAGGGAGTTTGAAATTCTTAGTAATTATGCTCTGAATTTATTAGTAGGTGAGTAATTAAATAATTTAGTCGGAGTTGATAAGTTATACACCATACCAGTGGCTGAAAGGGAAGCCGATACAACATATATACACATGCACTAATACACATGCGGCCTGCAAATCGTTCTAAAGATAATTAGATATAAATAACGAAAGGGAAGCCGGCAGGAATCAGGTTAAATGGACCCTTGGGTCCAATTTCAAAATTCAATTTTCAAAATCGATCAAACAAAATCGTAAGACTTTCCTCTTAATAATATTAATATTGATATACTTGGAGTCGACTATCCAGCACTGTCAGCAGGGTGTTTCAAAGCTTAAACCCTCTCAGTAATAGCTGTACCAAATGGTGAGACGGTATAACACCAGCTAAAATCCACTGAACATAGACTCCAAAGATTTCGAGACCAGCCTGTTGAAAGCCTTCATCCAGCGCCTTTCTGCAAGTTTAGTTCCTCTGTCCACATACATACACCTTCTACTGAGAGGGTTTAAGTCTTAAGTCACACCACTGCACCTTATGGTAACTGAAGGGGACAAATATAATGTCAATTGATAAGAAAATGATCACCCTGCAACAGTCAAATTAATCCCTAAGTCAAATTAAACAGTAAAAATTAATCTTAATCCACCATGACCTAATAAGGGTTGGCAGACTTCACATACCTTTGAAATTCTGGTAAATTCTGAAATACACACATGTTAAGGTTATTATACAAGCGGCGATAGCCTAGTTGGGTTTAGAACGGATTGCTAAGACGAACGTCCGCAGGTTCAAATCGCAAGGGCACACACCTCTGACTTTTCTAAAAAATCATGTGTGTATTCTTTGTAAATTTATCGTTCGCTTTAACGGTGAAGGAAAACATCGTGAGGAAACCTGCACATCTGAGAAGTTCTCTATAGGAATTTCGAAGGTGTGTGAAGTCTACCTATCCGCACTAGGCCAGCGTGGTGGACTAAGGCCTAATCCCTCTCAGTAGTAGAGGAGGCCCGTGCTCAGCAGTGAACAAGTATATAATACAGGGCTGATATTATATTATTATTAAGGTTATTATTATTCACATTTACGTACGGAACCCGCGAAATAGCTGCCATCACATGCAGACAGGTGTTATTTTTTGTACGTTCTCCCCCCCCCCCCCTGCCGCAGGGTGCGGACATCTGGCGCGTACGTTAACCGGTGAATATTGAAAAGTGACAGGCCGTACGTAAAACACGTCCTCACTTATGGAAACGACGCAATATGGCCGAATTTTCGCGTGTCATTTAATTGAATTGAATTTCGTGATTTTTTAAAAAGTGTACGGATGATATTGATTGGGCACGCATTTTTCGAAGACCACAAAACGAAATACAACCGTTTTTTAAATGTAAGTGTAGGGATAATGTTGATGGGGCCCAATTTTTTTTAAGCCACACAAAATGAAATAAAACCCTTATAAGACAAGCATGTTTATGTTATAGTGTTACTAATTGTAAAGCCGATCTTCTACCGTCAATTAAATTTTGTTTAGCTCGCATAGTTGTGCCAGTTTTTTATACATGTGGCTAGGTGCGTAGCTACCGCTGTATTAGCCATATCAGTGATACGGGGCCCCCGAGCATTGGGGCTCCTCTTGGCCCATACCTACGTTAAACTAAGCAGGCGCCCAAAAGTTGGCTCTGCCCTGAAGAGCCCCAACAAATTTAGATATAATCAGCTAGATCGGCTTAATTATTGGCAAACAACTTGAGCACACCAACTGCAGCGTTGGGGATGTTTATTGTACCTATTAAAGTTAGACTAACGTGTTCAAGTTGTGTACTGACTATTATATCACCCATAATCAGTGACTTCGCATGGCACTGATCTACGCACCCTGACACATGTCAACCTTCATTCCAATCCATCTACATGTCCTTCAAATTGAAAATCATTTGCACACTGCTCTGCTCAGCAGTACCCAGGTCCCAGAAGAATGCAAACCCGACCCGGCAAACCAACTCAATTTTAACATCAAAATGAATCAAAACCGAACTGCAAACTAGGTTACAGCACTTTTGTATCAAAAAGGAACCAAAACCAGACCACACAGCATATTATTTAACACGCCCCCACGAGTCGCGATGATAAATCTTTTGTGCCAAAACGAAAAAAAATCGCACGACAATCCCGCAAAATTTCCAACGTAGAAATATCTCGGCGAGTTTGGATGGCGTCCAAGGCGAGGCTTCGGTGCGGGTTCGGCACCGGCTCGCGCACTCCGCATCGACCTATCGATGTGTACAAGATTTTGTATGCGACAAAAGAAAACAATATTATTTGAAGACGTTGAGATACGTTGGGTCCACTGAGACTTTAGAAACTGTAAAGCAGTAGCAAAGGGTCCATAATACCCGATGCTTGCCGGCTTCCGTATTGTAATTTAAGTAAAATCATTAGAACTATTTGCAGACCACATTTATACATACCAGTACCCATATATTGTGTCGGGTTCAGTTTCGGAAAATTCCACGATACGCCACTGATGAACTGGTGTTTTAGATTTTGATTGAGGCAACTAAGTCCAAGCCGCTCAAAAATAGGTCATTATTAACGAAGGACTATCTTTCTTCTCAGTGATATGTTACCGTGATACACCTACCATGATTATCTCTGCACCACCCTAAGGTTGACTGGTAGAGAATGCCTATGGCATTAAGTCCACCTGTATACATTTGTATATTAAGTGCAATAAATAAAATATATGCACTATATGACCAGAGATTACTGAGTCAAAAACAAACAAAAGCACAGTAACATTTCAAACCAATCTCAATCAGTTTTACATACCACGTCCCATAAACCTGGTTATCACAAAGGGCCATTGAGGGAGTAGCTATGTCCTCACCCAACCCGCCCCCGCTCTCACACGTCAATATATTCGGACAAATTGACGTCATCATTGATCTATATCGGATGGGGGATAAATGGGCTGATAAAGTTGTTTATGCCGGGGTCGGCTTCAATTGTGATAGGAGATGTATTTTTGTTAGATTTGCTATTATGATATTTGTTATTATATTTACTTTGTAAGAAGCAATAACATTAATAGCGGCGATAGCCCAGTTGGTTGTGGAACGGACTACCGAGACGGACATGCGTCTTCAAGGTTCTTCTTCGCAGGTTCAAATCCCAACTGCACACACCTCTGGCTTTTCTAAAAAATGATGTGTGTATTCTTTGTGAATTATCGCTTGCTTTAACGGTGAAGGAAAACATCGTGAGGAAACCTGTATACCTGAGACGTTCTTTATAGGAATTTTGAGGGTGTGTGAAGTCTACCAATCCGTACTAGGCCAGCGTGGTGGACTAAGGCCTAATCCCTCTCAGCAGTAGAGGAGGCCCGTGCTCAGCAGCGGGCAAGTATATAATACAGGGCTGATATTATATTATCACTTTGTGAACGTTGTGTACATCTGTAAGTGGCATGCATATTAACCAATGGTCAACACGCAATGTTCTTTTTAGATTTAAGTATGTATGCTGTTGGTGTATCTTATTAAATAAATAAATAAGTTCATGTCTATCATAATTGTGTTCCACTGTGTGATGATTATACGTATAAGTTCAGGTTTTTGCAAGGGATCGGCAGAAGAGTAAGACTTTCCTGCCCTCACACCCATCACTACAATTCCTGTAAGCCAGGATCAGTAATAGCACGCATTTTATGATGCGGCATGATGAAGTTCGACAAGTCTAAAGGAACACTAAAAGTAATAATAATATCAGCTCTGTATTATATACTGTCCTACTGTTGGGCACGGGCCTCCTCTACTACTGAGAGGGATTAGTTCTTAGTCCACCACGCTGGCCTAGTGCGGATTGGTAGACTTCACACACCTTCAAAATCTCTATAGAGAACTCTTCAGGCATAGAGGTATCCTCACAAAGTTTTCCTTCACTGTTAAAGCAAGTGATAATTCACAAAGAATACACACATAATATTTAGAAAAGTCAAAGGTGTGTACCATTCGAACCTGCGGACATTCGTCTTGGCAGCCCATTCCAACTAGGCTAATCTTTATCCCGCAACGAAATTAATCAAATAGAAATATAGGGAAGAGTTAAAAACATTAGAAATATTAGACAGACCTAAATGTTGCTTCAATAAACCCAAGACCTCAAATACACCATTGCCATCTTCCATTGTGTTACCTAAATTGTAATATCAATACCAAATCACGGATAAATTATAATAGTAGTTACAACCAACTCCAATAAATCGACGACGAAATTAAATGAAGTGCAAGTCTGGTGTCACTTAGTGCACAGTGCGTCGTGCTCGTAAACCCAGTCTGTGACGTCACAAAGCCGAGCGATATCAAGAGCCGTCCGCGGCAGGTACACTCGGATTGTGCAGCTAGTGTTACCATGGTTACGGAAAATCATTTTTTATAAAACTTTTTTTTTAGACGGTTATGAGGTTTCAATTTTTTTTAAACAATTTATATTTCTCCATTTATTTGTTCAGTTAAAATATTTTTGTTGTGCTTTTAGAACTAAATATAATTTCTCTTTTTTTCAGAGTTCTACAACGTGTACAATTATTTTTTTATAATATAGAGAGATTTGATAATTATATCCTACGTTCAAACAGCTGTTTATTATCGGACTACACTACAAATTTAAATAAATTCTGCGTATTATTTAATATATCATATCCTTAAGGCGTCATACATTACCTACTTTTCAAGAAAAAAGCAAAAAAATCCCCAACAATCTCGTGACAATATCTATTATTTTCAAAGCTGGCAACCCAACTTGTAACCCAGTTAGCCGACACCGACGGCCTATTTCGCAGACCGTACTACTACGTGACACTATCGAGCACTTGCCTCGCGGATAAACTTATTGTGTTGCCACTTTTATAAAAATTGTACGCGTGTGCATTTTTTTGCCGACTGTATAGCACGGCAACAATCGCGCCTGCATTTTGTTCTGCTGTCTTTTTAAATCTAGTTCTGTTTGTTTACCGATGTTTGTGGTGTCGTTTGCGCTTTTTTAGCCCGTTTTCGGATATTGGAGATTTTTTCTTTAATTGTTCTTTAATATTTGAACGGATTACTAAGTATAATTTTTTTATTGTCACCCTTCTATCTTTATAGGAATAAAATAAAGTTCATAAAAGTAAATAAAATTTGGGTTTTTCTGCTCAGTATCAGCCCGGAGTCTGGAATTTGTGCCCGATATGGCGATAGGCTCGCCCCCTATCACATCATGGGACGGAACATACTTGGCGAAAAGTGGGTGCCCTAGTTGCGCCTCTGCATACCCCTTCGGGGATAAAATGCGTGATGTTATGTATGTATGTAAATAAAGTTCTTTAGTCAAACATTTGCTTCTCTTTGTAAAGACTCTCAAACCACAACATAGATGACACATATTTACCCACAATCAGTATCATCACGGTACATAAATATCCAAATAATATAAGCAGTCACACATCCGAATTAATTCCGTTTGGTTACGGATGGACGGTTTCTATTGTGTTGCGTGTGACTATAATTTTGACGATGGCACTAACGTGGATTTATTATTTATTTCGTATATTTGCGCTAATAAACAGAAAAACAAAGAGGCAGACAGAAAAAGTTCTAAATATAGTCGATTTGTGTTCTAGTACTCGTCTTTAATCACCCCGCTTTTTTTTTAATTTAATTAATTTATTTATTGCACTTAATATACAAATGTTTACAGGTAGACTTAATGCCATAGGCATTCTCTCCCAGTTTGAAAAATCAAAAAAGAGGAAGAAAATAAATACGTACAGACATACCGGGTTCCGCTGTATTTTATATGTATAGATTTGTCTATTAGGTTTTACTCGTGGCTTCGCGTGCATGATTCAACTTAAATAAAAGTCCTTCTGTATATTTTTCTGGGATAAATGTAGACTACAAAAAGAGAGTACATGGGGTTACTCCGTAATTTCATCTAAATATCAGCGCGGTGGTTTCAGCATATACTTCAAATATCCCAACATTTTCACAATCTGTCGTATTTATTTATATTGATAAGATGTTAAAAATACGATATATTTCATATTTATACAAAGTAAAAGTTTCTAACGCTTCTTCAGCGCTTAGAATCCTTAGGCTGTAGGCCAACCTTTAATCTTTTAACGGGCATTCCACGGAAAATATTTCAAAAGATTTCGCTCGCGGCTTTGAACGCGAAGAAGTCCGTTAGCGAGATAAAAAGTAGCACTCAGTCATAATAAACCTTCCTATTAATGAAAGAATTTTTAAAATTAGAACAGTATTTTTTTAAAAATAACGTATTCGAAAATATAATTTAAATTTGGAAATGGACACGGAAAAAATAACCAACGCCATCTACCACCAGCCCTCTAACGGACGTTCGAAATTCAAATTTCAAATCGCATCCTTCCAATCCCAACGAACGCGACACATTCATAGATACACGACGGTGAGTTTACAAAGCGTATTTCACGCTTCAAAGAATTCTAATTAACTTTGATGTGCGCCCGTGTAGTCAATGTTTGTGACGTACCGTTCCTGGGTACGCGCGTCCTGGGCGTGTGCGCGTGTAACAATAAATCCGGTCAGTTTGAGTCGGCAGAAAGAGTTGCGCGTGACTCAACCGTAGGAGACATATTGAGGTTAAAATTTTAATTAAATACGAGCCCTTTGATTAAAATATCAGCCCTGTATTAACTGTTCTAATGCTGGGCCCGGGCGTCCTCTACTACTGAGAGGGATTAGGCCATAGTCTACGCTTACCTAGTGCGTATTGGAAGACTTCACATACCCTTAAAATTGTCATAGAGAACTTCTCAGGTATGCAAGTTCCCTCACGATGTTTTCCTTCACTTTAAAGCAAGCGATAATTCACAAATAATTCATACATAACTTTAGAAAAGTCAGTTGCGTGGCCATGAGTTATGAACCTGCAGACATTCGTCTCGGCAGTCCGTTCCACACCCAACTAGGTTATCAACGCTACATTGGTTAGCATAACCTACACTGTGCATGCTATATCTGCTGAAACTTGTAGGTTTTAAATGAAACTTCTATTAAACTGGATTCGAAACAACACTGCCGTTATATATTGTATATTCAACTCAGTATTGTGATACACTGGGACCCCAACTATTTATTGATCTTTTGTATATAAAAAAACTTCATGTAACAAAAATCACATATATGCGCGCTGACAGAAACACCCGAACATACAGGAAAAATTACGCAAAAACCACACAGGTCATATCGGGCACGTGTCAGGGCCGTATTCACATAGGATTTAGTGGGTCTTAATCCTTACTATCACAATATTCTTGGAATTTAAATAAAATGAAATTGATTTGGTATCAGTAAATACGATTATTTCAAAAATAGAACACAATACATTGAGCCCATATTCAATAACAAAAAAATTAAATTAATAAAATAATAGTTTTACAATTTTCGTTTCGATGATAATTGTAAAATATAGCTTCGTTAAAATAAATTTGCTGCCTATTTTAAAATTGTATTCCTTTTTCGAATAAAGTGCTCTAAAAATTCTTTTAATTTAAAATAAATTCCCTGCAGGAAATCACTTTTACTCTGACATGCATATCAACTCAACACGGCCCTGCCTCACATAACAAAACCGGTTGTGACGTGCGTACATTGTTCCCGAAGATTGATAGTTCATAGAATAAAATGCGGATTTCCCTGGAGTGTGAGCGTTCACCTTGCTACAACCTCACCCTCCCCATATCACCCCCCTCCACCCGCGGCGATATAAATGAATTTCGCCTATCGATGCGCGCGGCTTTTTATTTACGGTTTGGCGAGATGGAATATTGAAGACACGACTGTTTTTATATCTCAGTACAGAATTATTACACCTCAGCATAACATATATAACTATCAGTCTCTCACTGATTCATTAACGTACAATCCCTTTGGTCTAGAAGTCTAATTTTGCAGGGATACCTTTTGAAAAATAATATGTACATACAACTCATACGAAAGGTTATCGACTTCAACCTCTAAGGGGGTAAATGTGAGTTTATAATTTGTATGGAAAATATTACATAACATCACGCATTTATCCCCGAAGGGGTATGCAGAGGCGCAACTAGGGCACCCACTTTTCACCAAGTATGTTCCGTCCCATGATGTGATAGGGGGCGAGCCTATCGCCATATCGGGCACAAATTTCAGACTCCGGGCTGATACTGAGCAGAAAAACCCATATATCACTTTGCCCGACCCGGGATTCGAACCCAGGACCTCAGAGCGCTATTATACCGGGCATGCAATACGACTACGCCACCAAAGCAGTCCGAGTTGGAAAATATTATATCGACAAAAAAAAGTTTGTGTAACTTATAACACTTGGATTTCGGAAGTGGTATGCAAGTGCACCATCGAATCGTCAGACTTATTACCGGCGATATGATTGGCGGCCGGTCTATCTCTATTTCGAATGCAAATTCCAATCATGGGAATCGCGTGTGATTTTTAATTGAAAAATTCGACGACTACGATCAAAAGGTTTCATTCGATCTCAATACGAGACTTATGAAAACTCTAATTGGTTTAGTAAAATCTAGACTTTTTTGCGAATGCAATAAAACAGTTGTATTGTATAAAAAAAAACTTAAAAAAGTTCCAATACGTCCAGTTGCAATTAAACCCATTACTGGCCACAACGAAAAAAAAAAACAAAACGGCATTCGAAATACAAAAATGGGTATCGTATTAAAACACAATTTGTCAGTGCATTGTGCTGTAGAATGCGGAGGGGCGGAATTGTTTTCCGCTAATTCCGCAAAAAGCAATAACAATTTAACCCTCCCGCGCCGCACTCCCTTAGCGTACGTAACGACGACTTTTTAAACGCAAACCACGCGAACATAAATCAAATGCGTGCACAATTTCGCACTTACGTTTTGAAAACGCTTTATTAATTACCACGACGCATTGTCCCGTTCACTCAGGTGTGAAGATAAAATGGAAAAAAGGTTTTTTTATTTTTTTTTTTGTTTTATTCTTTTTGTTACTTCATCTTGCGTATTGATATAATTTTTTCTTTGTTTTTTCACCTAATGGGTGTATTATCTATGGCCTACTATACTAGAACCTATTACCATGAACATCTAATACAAAGTATGTCCTATATTTTTGAATTTTTCATTAGTTTTAATTGTTTATGAAATGATAAAAGCTTACTTTAGCACAGATCATAATAATGATTATCTTCATATTAGTCTTTACATCAGCACCAGAATCGTATGTTTTAATAATAAATCTTCAATCAAAAATCAATTTCGACTAAAATAAAGACTTAAAAACAACTGTACGAAACGAAGACGAACCAACACCAATAAATCGTGTATTTATCTCAAATCAACCGAGAGCGGAACCAACGAACAAAAAAGGCATAAATTCGTACGAACGGCCCGTTTTTAACAAACGATATTTAAACGCCAATACGAATGTTTCTTTTAACAATATAATGAAAAACATTTCACCACGGACGTCTCAATAACTCAGTAAGGACAGCGCAGTCGCAAAAAATAAGTGTTAAACTCAGTGAATTTATGTGTAAACGAGCCCTTGTTTTTGCTGACTGTATCGTTCGCTGTCTCCAGCACGTGTGATAAAAATCTACGAGATATTTTTCTACAGTTTCCGTTTTCGAATAAAAATACGATTAAATTGAATAAATTTTATGATAATATTTTGTGCGGTCGTTTTATTATTTATGAATGTTTTGTGACTTCGTTTTGTTATTGTTATTTTCCTCGAGTGCCTTTGGAGGGTTAAAATTGATTAATACCTTATAAATATAAATCAGTTTACATTTATAAATAAAATAACACCTTATACCACGCAAAATAGAGTTTTCTTTTTCGTCTTGCCAAATAATTACTTTCGTAGTTTTCTTTTTAAAGACCAGTATTATTAATTGATCAGGTAAGTCTATCTAAAAGTCCTAACTAAAGACGTGACTGTAACGAACAACTGTCCAAACTTTAACGCAACCTCGATGACCTTCAAACATTTGGACTGAGAGTATAGTTACATAGGACACTTTACTAACATAGTACCTCTATCCACTTACATAATATACAATGTAGCACGCAACATACTTTTTTGTACATTTTGTAGTGATTATTACCTTATGGTCTACTGCTAAACATGTCCAACCATTATTATACATTTTGATATTGCGTTACTAAATGAAAATACACATTTTTCTACTAGGTAATAATACTTTACAATAAGTTAGTTGAGCTGTAGTTGTAAAATAAAAAGTGTAAATTTGGAAATGCATATGGTTTCATTTAGTAACGCAATATCAAAATGACCCTGTACTATATACACACACCACATAGTGTAAATAAATAAAGTAAATTAAACTATTTTGCGGATTATATAGTGGTTTCGAAAAAAAATTGAAAAGTTAAAGTTAATGTGCCCATATTTTTGAGACGACAAACCAATTAAACTAAACTATTTGTAAGCGTGTCAAAAATACTGTATTCTGATTGGTCCATTCGCGATAGATTAAAAAAGCGGTTAGGTACGCTTATCGAACAGTGGTGTTTAAATTAGCAAGAACAGTACGAAAAGGAAAACATTCACAATTCCTCGTGACCTCTTTGACCCCCTTCCCTCTCGTACTCTTTGTATCAATAATAATAATAATAATATCAGCCCTGTATTATATACTTGCCCACTGCTGGGCACGGGCCTCCTCTACTACTGAGAGGGCGGCCTTAGTCCACCACGCTGGCCTAGTGCGGATTGGTAGACTTTACACACCCTCGGAATTCCTATAAAGAACTTCTCAGGTATGCAGGTTTGCTCACGATGTTTTCCTTCACCGTTAAAGCAAGCGATAATTCACAAAGAATACACACACATAATTTTTTAGAAAAATCAGAGGTGTTTGTTTGCCCTTGGGATTTGAACCTGCGGACTTCGTCTCGGCAGACCGTTCCACAACCAACTAGGCTATCTGCCGCTTCTTTCACTCTTTGTATCAATAAAGACGAATATCGTTTCACACGGAGAGAATACCTTCGGATGAACAATCTGAAAGACCTTTTTAATTTATGGATATTTTTTTATCTATGTTTAAATATTCTTTGCCACTACGGAGGCATGTTTTTTTTATCCCCGTAAAGGAATGAGGTCGGTCCAGATGTATGTAAAGATAATTATATATAGATAAGTTGTTCGAGCTCAATATTGGCAAAACGAAAATAAGGTAATTGCCCGATATTCACTTAGTCAACCTCCGACCACTGTCGCGGCTAGTCGGCTTACTAATTTTTGGTATTTTTATAAATAAAATGCCTTCCTGTATTTTTAGACGATGTACAAATTATACTGCAACTGTGAATGAAAAAAACGTTTCATTTCATACGTTAGTAATAAGTATACAGTATTTAACTTATTTTATCTAATAAATGCATTTTATTCGACTGTCATGGCGACCAGAGACCAATAAACTAGATGGCCACGGCAGTCGACGCTCGGGCCGTATCAATGCGAACCGCTAGGGCTGTACAAGTATGTGACTACAGTAAATACTGCGCTGTTTTTATGTGCAATTTTGTTAGTCTATGACGCGTCTATTTGTAAAACGTCATTGAATACTATACTATGTCCTAGTTTGTTCATGTTATAAATTCGAGTGGGTTTGGATGTTACTGAAATGTAATAATAGATATTGGAGAGCATGTGTGTACGTTTAAACGTTACTTAAAATTAACTATAATACTATAACGGTACGACTGCAGTGCTGAGGTGTCGAGTTCGATCCTCGGGTTGGGCAAAGTGGATTTTCTAATCAGTATCGGCTAGGAGCATGGAATTTATCTGATAAAGCGATAGGCCCGTATCATATCATGGGACGGAATACACACGGCGGAGATTGAGAGCATTAGTTGCGCCTCTGCCTGCCCCTTGGGAGAAAAAAAAAGTCGTAAATTAATGTGTGGGATTTATTTTATCCCAGAAAACATATAGTACGACGTTTATGTCAAGACAGTGCTATACGACCGTAATCGCGAGCAAAAGCTAGCTAATACAAGTCTCCTAGTTACCACTGATTACGTTCATAAAAAAATCAACCCTATTGCAAACCTCGCATCAATCAAAATCATTCGAAATAGTAATTATCACGCGGGTATTATCCAACCCTTTAAAAACGAACTTAACATTCAGCTAAGCCAGCAGTTTATCAACCCGTTACAACAGCTAACGGTGCGAGACTGAAATCTGAATTTCACGGGACGCCAAACGGCAAATACGGGGTCTTTTAGATCCTTAAAATTAAAGACTGAAAACGTGTCGGATATGTGATTAAATCGGTAGGTGGAAATTGATAGTCGATGTAGCGGGTTTTTTTTTTATTTATTGTTTAAATTTTTATTTAAGGAGCTTGGTCGTTATTTCACGACTATGTCGCTCCGTACGTCCACTTTTACCCGTGCCTACTGACTTTTGATGAAATCAAAATATTTTTTTAATAACCCTTAGCGATGTAGCGGGGTTGTAAGGTCGAGTTTCGTTTGGCACTTTAAATGACGACTTTGGACTGAGTGAATGGATTCAAAGAAATGTAGATAATGCTAAGCCCTCATGTGTGGAGAATCATGGGTCAGTAACTATATAATTCCAGGATAAATTTGCGTAATGTTTGATCATAGTTGTGTTCTGTTACAAAAATTCAAATATTATGGCTTTTTTGTCCGAAAAACCAAACATAGGAGCTTTTGTTCCGAAAAAGTTCCACGCGAGCGCATCCGCGATGAACATCCATTAAAAATATAAAGTAATAAGAGTTGATTTAATACAATATCGATTATGTTTGGCTCTTTGTGCCGTGTGCGGATCGGTTCCCAGGAGAGGAACGGACGAAAATCATTGAGAGCCATTTCATTAAAGTCTATAAAATATTAAATGAAATATAAATGAGTTTTACAGTGTTGTCAATTTTTATTGAGTATCATTGAGTGTAATTTTTAAAACAATACAAAATGGCCGTTTGCTTTGGTGATAAAGTTGTATTACGTATGTACAGTCAACGAGAAAAGTAGCTGAATAAAATCAATGAACTTTTGAATTTATTCAGCTACTTTTCTTTCGGCTTCTATAGCCTTTAAACGTGTATTCTTATTACCCCCCAGCCGCCCCCCTCCCACCCCCCGAAGCAATTCTTGTGCACTCGGTCTCTACACGCCCAGGGGGACATTAGTCGCGGCTATAGGCACACAGTCTAGTATGTATACCTCTTGGTTGTAATCACACATTGAGTCCTGAGGGCTCGCGAACATTCCTTGGCCTTCTTCCCTCCGCCCATTCTAAGTGGGTTCGCTTTCCCTCCCCAACACTTCCCTTTTACATTCATCCCCACCAAACTTTCCTCCAGGCCCATGCAGTAGTTAAGCTGGGTGACTCCGGTGTCCTATTTGCAGGTTTCCCTGGGTATTGAATGAGGGGTCCGCTACCCACAAAAAAAAAAAAAAAAATTAACAAAAAATATTTAGGACGAGTAACATGTATACAATATTGGACTATAGTAACCATAATAACTGCATTAGTATAAACTGTGTAAATGTACCAGATAAATGGCAATAACTTCATCCTCTTACATAGAATGTAACATACTAACGACACGTGTGTCTCTGTCTACCCCTGCTAAAAGAAAGGCGATGCACATCTGTCTATAATCCTCTTACAGGAATGTGTCGCCTGTATAATGAACTATCTATAAAACATCCCGCACTTGATATTCACACTTCAAAATATGGTACTTTTCGACGCTCAGTAAAATACATGTTATCCACAGCACCCAAGTCAGATACAACTCCCACATCGTCTGCCTTACATTAGCCAACATATTTTATATTTATTATTATTTTTTTGTAACTAAAAAACATGTACGTGTCACCTAAATTGAATAACTTGTATACACTTCTATTTGATTTCTGACTAGCCATTAGATCCACTGTAATGTAATTTAGATTATTGTCAGTTTTCTGTTTAGTGTACCTTTATAAATAAATAAATAAATATCAACAATTACTTATTTTGATTTGAGGTAACGATCTCACATTTCAAAACTAACTCATCTGTTCCTGGTTATTAACTATAATTACAAATTATAATTACTTCCTCGTATCAAGTATCTAGCATTAATTAACGTTGAACTATCAAACATATTTTCCAACAACTAAAATCACTATATAACAAAATATTTCCACATCAAAGCTGACCAGAAATACAAGTTCCCATTGAATAGGTCACCAAGGTCCATCCAAAGAGTCCTTCACCCAAATACATCGGGACAGGCAAACACTTGAAAAATAAGTCATTCATAGAATATTGTACAGTACGATCTACAAAAACAAAGTTTTTCCTTTCCCTTCTCGGCCACTCTGCCGGATCCTTTATTGCGGACTTGTTTCACACCGACACGTAATTTTAATTGCTCGCGAACAATACGATCTCTATACTAATAAACAAAGCTGAAAAGTTTGTTTGAAAGCGCTCAATTAAAGGACTACTAAAAAGAATTTGATTTTCTTTTATTTTAAAGGGTTTACTTCCAGATTGATCTCATAGAAATATTTTAAAAATCAGTTCAGTAACAAACGTTTCATGGAAGTGGTTTTACATATCAGGTCTCTATCCCATAGAGGTAGCTAGAGAATATGGATTGCCACTTTGCACGATTCTGGCATACTTCTCTCGCTACCTCCACCTTCATCAATCTATTCGTACATTCCTGCAAGTGAAGTGGTTTTGTACCCGAAATAACTGTAATACGTTTGTCAAAACGAAATTGCGAATTTAGCTTTCCCGTTACCTTTTCAGTGGTGTTTTAGTATTAGATTAGTTTAGATACCGAAATAACTGAAATAAGTATGTCTAAACAAAATTGCGAATTTAGCTTTCCCGTTTCCTTTTCAGTAGTGATTTAGCGTTAGGTTATGTTGGGTCCGTTTTTTATTTTACTAAGTCGCAATATTTCGAAAGAAAAATGTCTCTGAAGTGAATGACAGCGCACTTCGGTGTAACTCCATTCGTATCTCGGCGCCCTATTTTCCTATGACGAATAAACAGTTCAGTGAAAACTCTTATCATTGTCTCCCGATAATATCTGTCCGGCACACTGACGTTATAGAAAACGAGCGTTTTTTCCCTATAAAAAAAAAAAACTTCTTTATTGTGTTTGCGGGAATTCGTAACGGGTTCTTGTTTTGTATTGTAAATATCGAGATTTTTCTGTTTTTGTTTTGTATTGTAAACATTGCTCGCGAAATGTTATTTCTTTATTGTTGAAATTCTAGACAGTTTGATAAACGTCAGAATTAAAATACGATGCCTGATACGGGATATCTCTTGTTAATTATTCAGATCTCGTATTTATTTGTGAGGTCCAAGTACTAATTCAAAATATTTTAAGGCGTAAAATATATTTAATCTAGAACGTTTATGCATAGTTTTATTTATTCTGTTACAATTCTGCTTTATTTAAATTTTGCTAAAACTTTTGGCCTTTTTTTTTGTAGTCGCTTGCCTCAGTCTTCAAGGATTGCGAGCGTCTAAAGTATTCACCCAAAAGTCCAGTGTGTTCGAATATGCCAGCCCTTGCCAAGGTAAGAGACGTATACGTTAAAGAAAAAATTGCCTCAGTATTAAAGAATTATGCTCTAGGGCAACTCGTCAAAAAACATTAACGAATTTTTGATATACTTAAAATACTACTATTAGTATTCGATTTTTAAAGCATAATTTGTGTAATATCATATTTGTAAAATACACTCTTAAATTCGGCAAACCCTTACATCGACTCCGTGGCGCAACGGTAGCGCGTCTGACTCCAGATCAGAAGGTTGCGTGTTCAAATCACGTCGGGGTCAAAATTTTTGATATTTTTTAGTTATTTATTTATTGATTTGAGATTTTTTTTACCTGTCTTTACAATGTATTCTTGAACTACGCTGAAGTTCAAAAATATTGACTAAAGAACCATTCATTCCCATGACAAGTAGCAAAATTATGTCTTTCCTTTCTAAATATAGACCGACTTCAATCATAAAGTGGCTTACGGGTTTTGACGTCACACAGCCATTATCTTTTTCTACCTATCATTCTAGATCATAATCTTTCGAGGATTAATGAAACTCACTTCGATATTGATAAATTCTTTGATAGTCTGACATTAACAGGATAAAACGAATATCAAGCGAATCAAGTAGAATCCCACTTATCGGCTATTATTCCATGCGATTGCATCAGCTACGTTAGCCTAACAGCTTCCGAATGACAGGATTTAGATTCAAATACATGATTTTACAATATAAAACCTGACCAGGAAAATAAAAAACCTCGCTCTGAAAACGCAAACTTTCAAACAAAAGTAGCAAAACGCATACGCATTAGCTTCAATCGAAATATTATTTTTACTTTATTTTTTATTGAAGAAAAAACGACTGTTGATACGGACACAAAAGTTTGAAAGCGATTTGAAAGTTTTAATTTGTTCAGCTACTTTCGTTGCTGACTATACTTGTTCAATAGAATGAATTTCCTCCAACGGTGTTTCCTCAGAGCTAAGTTATCCTTCGAACGAGTTCAAAAAAGATTTTCACCCTCAGCAGCGGCTTAGCTCTATCCCTGGCATTGTTAAGATCCATGGGCGAAGATGACCACTTACCACCACGTGGACCGTTAACTCATCTTCCTTATGAGGCAATAAAAAAAACAAATGTTATAACTTATAACGAATAATACTCAGAAACTTAAAATACTTTGGATATATCGCCAGTCGCAAACCAGACAATTTGCAAAAGTTGCTCATGATGAGAAAGTTGGAAGGGAAGAGACCATAACGACGAAACTCCAAAAGATGGAAGACCAGGTTTCTAATAGGGACTGTCTCCATTAACGCAGCACTTCATCGGGCAGAAGACCGAAGCCAGAGAGATATCACTATGATGATAATTGAGAGTCACGATCCTCAATGAGAGACTGACTGGGGAGAGAGAGAGCCAACGAATAATGGGCCTTAAATACCCGCATTTAACCGTTCACCAGATTTTTTTTAACTGAAAACTTCATTAATAACTCTCATGCCGTATCAAAGGCTTAAACCGGCCAATGTCTGACACAGGCAGCCTTGAGATAATTTCTGCCTAGAAAGGCTCCACTTAACCCTTGTCTGCGGTTTTAAAGACCGAGGTCGAATTTTTTTTGTGTGCGATAACTTTGTGTTTTAAATTATTGTGTTGGGTTTAGTGGTGCAAGAGAGGCGTTAAGTAGCTGGTTCGAATTGGGCTTATAATAAAATGTATTTTGCAGTGTTCGTTCACTGTATCAAGCTTACATCCGTCCCGTGATGTGATAGAAGGTAAGCCTATCCCAATATCGAATACTAATTCAAGCTTCGGAATTCGGCAAGTTACATGTTTCGAATCAAAAACATAAGTGTCTCGTATTGGAAATCGAACTTAGAACCCCATTGCACTCAACCACGCTGCAGACCACTGATAAATAGTAGATATGCAACAGAATTTTGAAAACTATCTAGGTACATACATACATAATATCACGCATTTTATCCCCGAAGGGGTATGCAGAGGCGCAACTAGGGCACCCACTTTTCGCCAAGTGTGTTCCGTCCCATGATGTGATAGGGGGCGAGCCTATCGCCATATCGGGCACAAATTCCAGACTCCGGGCTGATACTGAGCAGAAAAACCCAAATATCACTTTGCCCGACCCGGGATTCGAACCCAGGACCTCAGAGCGCTATTGTACCGGACATGCAATACAACTACGCCACCGAGGCAGACATACTATCTATCTAGGTATACTAATTAAATACATAACGTCTTACTCAGTGTAATAACCATTGAAAACATTTAGAAATTTAATAAAACGCCCTAATAGCCAAAACATCAGCAACATTAACCCTTCATAACCTGTGCTCGTAACTTCACGTCAAACCCACAACTCGGGGGGTCTTTAAGGCCCGCCAGATAGCATTCGAAGGGTTTTATTAAGACATCACAGCCAGATATTACTGTCAAAGGAGATGTACCTGTCATAAACACGGGACAAAATTAATTGCGCGCTCGTCAAAACTTACATTCCACATTCTGACCCTTAATCCGATGTAGATAGGTTAGATTTTGAAATTTAAATTTTCGTCAGGTGTGTTATAACTTTGTCGAAACCGTAAAATAGAACGTTGATTTTATCAAGTAATATTTAATTAGGGTTGTCAAAGATTTTAGGGTTGAACGCGAATTTTAATTTTATACATCAAACTCATAATCGAATGAAACAATTTCTTACGGAATATAAATCGTATTACAGTTGAAAAGTTATTTACGGTAATACAGTTTGCGTTGTGTTCTGTGAAGTTAGGAACACATTTTCCCTTTATCCTTTGAGCATATTTCAGAAGGGTCGTAAGAGGTCCCCGCCTACGTAACTTATGCTACAGATAGCGGTATAATAACTACGTACATATTCCTTATCATAGGAACTAAGTTTGCAAAAGTGTAAGAATAACCGACATTTTTTTGTTTTCTCGATCTTGCGACAGGGTAGACAGATGTCTTATGTTCAATATAATTTGCTGGAGGTAGGATATATTTATTTCCGCTCGGATAGCGACTACCGTACACAAGGTGTTAAAACCCGCCATAGTGGCCCACGTTAGTATGTCGCGTTCAGATCAGCCTGTGTATATGCGGTTCCAAGAGGCCGGCATAATTGTGTCGACTGTCGAGGGCTAATCATCTCTCGACATTCCACTTAACATCTGATGTAGTGGAGTCACTTGGCCCTGCACATATAAAAAGAAAAAAAGAACTCTTATGTTCAGTTTCTCCGTCGGGCACATTGTCTATATTTTTCCACGGTATTATTTTGAACCCGTTCTGGCGTAACTTTAAGGACCTTTTTCTAATAAGTAAAATCACACATAAAACTAATGTTATAAAGCTCAAACCTTGCGCATCAGCTAAAAAATACTGCCATATTTACCTGAAAAGAGATACGATAATTAGACATTGAATCGTGCAATATAATACTGCAAGAACTTGCTAGTTTTAACTTGGCTTATCATTATGTTCGTAATTAAATATATGAGGTCTCATAGTCTACGTGACCTATGTATTGTGCAACCAAAAACTGGGCCGATTTTTTTACGTACATAGTAATGTATGCCCTTCGCACCTGATGGTAAATAGAGTGAAGTCCAATAGAATGTCGACTGACGAGAGATGATTACCCCTGAGCAGTCGACACAAGTATGCCGGCCCGTTGGAACCGGGTATACACAGGCTGATCCCGGAACGCGACACTTAACTGAGCCACTATGGTTTTAAAACTTTGTGTTCAGTGGTCGCTATCCGGGCGAATATAAAATATATCCTACCGCCAGCAAATAAAGACAACATTAGTAATCATATACTAAAAAATTCCTTTCGAGAAATGACTGAGCAAGCCCCAGTTTCCGTACCACATTGTATCTTTTAAGTCAAACTCTAACAAAACTGTATGATAAATAGTGGCGGGAAGGTGGTGACGCAACGATTTTTTTTTTCATTCAAAAGAGATTTCGAGTTGAACTCCGCATTTCACCAGATCTGTGAGTGTATAATGTACTGATAGCAAAAAAAATTAAAAGATTCAATTTGAATCTTTTCTAGATGTTAATGGTGGTGTTTTTTTTTTCAAGAAAGCTGAGGGTTCGTTATCTGTACGTGTGTCAAAATCAATGTAATATTACCATAATAATCTATAGTCTAAATAGATTATAGATGCAAAGGTTTTGATGTTTGTTACTAAATCACGCCAGAACGGCTGAACAGATCCGGATGAAATTTAGCACAGCGATAGATTATAGTTCTTCCACGATAAAAGTCCCGATAAATATTATCCCGGATTAACATAAAACGTAAAAAAAAATCGCAGCCGGAGCCGCGAGCAAAGGCTAGTATCATGTTTAAGTACTTTAATAACTCGGTCTGTGCTAGATATACCTAGCTACTAGTTCCTCATTCATTTCTGTGCCCTTATTTCTATTCTGCTGCTGATCATGAACCTCCTCTACAACTCAGAAATTATCTTAACGGCCTTCGTCCGTGCCGTTAGCCTGATGGTAAGCGATATAAACGTCCGTAAACAGTAGAAACACCATTCAACACCTTGAATTACAATATATTGTTTTGTATTCCACTGCGCTCGCCATCCTGAGACGTGAGATGTTAACTCGTATTATGTCCAGTAATTACACTGTCTGCAATATTCTTCGAACCGGAACACAACAGTGAATACACACTGCTGCTTAGCGGCAGCAATAGACATTTCGGTGGTACCTACCCAGGCGGACACTCACATATGAGTAGTTTAAGATAAAAATAAATTTAAATATTGTTAATTGTTCTGCAGACCGTACAGCGCACCTCGAGCAGCGAGCTCCATCCATTCATCTTGCACAAATTCCGTAATCATTTGTTACCGAGATAAGGCGAGTCGCAGACACAGAGACACACAAGGCTACACTGATTTTTACAGCTAATCCCACGCGATGAATCGTTTGTGAACGATTTGTGTCAGTTTGTTTTTTTTTAAAACTGAATTTGATATTCGAACTGTATGTTATAATTTTTTTTCTTAAATATTTATAATTCAAATATAGAATCACCTCTGTCTCTCTTTTCAGAGGAGTGAAGAAATATACCCATATTGAACTAGCTGTTAGGTCGTATATACTACGAGGATGACTTTATTGTCATTTAATATTAATTTGATTTATAGCTTTAAATGTTTTTATAATTAAGTCGAAACGTCCATAGTTGTCACAATTTAAAATCCGTTATTAATTGTTATAATTAAAGTTCAAACTCCACCAATAGTAAAATAGAGGTGCTAAAAACCGAATATAAAACGGTAAGCTTTACCCCAAAAAATCTGGTAAAATAAAACATCACTTACGTTCGTAATCCGATACATAAAGAAATCCTAAACTGTTTACACGTGTAAAAGAAATAAGAAAAAATTAAGCAGCCATTTTCAATAAACGTTCCAAAATCCTTTTTTGAACTGGTCCAATCAGAACGAGGATTCTTTGACATGCTTATTAATGACTTATTTTGATTGGTTAATTCTCGGATCGACGGTAAAGATTCGGATAATTTATCGAAAACAGCTGTTAGCCGACTGACTTGTGACATTCATGCATGGTAACAAACGAGCATTTTTTTTATTGCATTGCATAAAGTTCTGCCCTAGGTCTGACTAGTGCGATGACGTCTATGCAGGATATTTTGCCTAAATACGATGATCACTCTTTGGAAGTTTAGAAATCATTAGATTAAGTATATCTACAGAAATATTCAACAGAAATTTTGAACAGAATTTAAATATTTACAATAAAAAATCAATGCTATAACTAAATCTGTAGGGTTGTTTTATTACTTACATACATGCAACTTTCTGAAACCGATGTTCCGTGATAATTATTTTATTAATATGACGTAACATTATTCCTTAGTGATTTAGAGCTATAATAGATTGTATCTCACATAATTGCAAAGTACTCTCATCGATTTTCAAGTATGACAAACTGTACCGAACATTTGGTCCGAGCATAGTTCGGAACGCTACGAATGATCGGATTATATCAGTCAATGGATGCCGCAAGCGATTGCATTCCAAAAGAAAACCCCACACAATGGCCTTACACATTTAAATTCTAATCGAATTTAAATATAAATACTGTTTGAGATATATTTGTAGATGCCTCAGCCCTCCGGGCATTCGCCATTGTGTGGGAAATTCATTCATGCATACAAACCTTTCGACGGCTGCGAAGGATCGCGCGTGTGGTTACGGCTAATTCCTCTATTTGAATCGAAAATATGTAATTTTCTTACATTTAGAGGGAACGTGTATTTGTCTTTTGCTTTTCGAACGAATTGACATGAAAATCAAATCGAGAAAAAACATAGACCGATTCTAAAAAGAATTTCTGTGAAACTTTCTCCGAAAAAAGAATTCCGTGCGGGCGCAACCACTACCAACTCGACTCGACGCAGTTGCTCAACTCTCGGCTGACATGTGACTGACGGTCACGCCGCTGCGACTGACACGCGTTGACACCGGCGTCAGTGGCGATTGCGCGTCAGATCGCATTGTCGGATAAGCGTGTGACGGCCGGTCGGTGTTTGCGTGCAGTTTTGTTGTTTATGTTTAGCCATATTTTATCGATTATTTATTTAATTAACAAGCATAAAAATATTACTGGAGTCTAGAGTTCGTACTCGGCATGGCGATAGCCTGGCTGGCCCCTATCTCATCATGGGATGGAAAAGTGTGTGCACTGCTTGCTACACTGCCGACACTCTCGGGTATAAAAGGCGTGAATATATGGGATGTATAAATAACATCAATCATCTCATTGTGACCATCGCGGATGGAACCTGAATGCTTATTCCAGACCTTAAGATGCAATATGGTTTGAAGCCTAAACGCAGTGGCACTCTAAAGCTCGTACACGATGACATCTCATTATCTATCCCTTTTTCCGTAGAGAAAGACGAAGAAAGAAACTCAGTTTCACAAACATGGTACAAAATTATCCACCGCCCACGCACTTCTATTGACGAAGGGTTGTGGGCGTTTTGTAAACATATAGAGAACAGGGCGCGTGTGAAAAGATATTTTTGGACCTATTGCAATCTCACTCGCGCGAAATGCAGCCAAAAGCTTTTGCGAGACATCCGAATGGGAGACAATGGTACTAGCCCGGTGAGGTAATTTCATACGGTTCTATTACATGATACATACCCAGTTTTCAAAATCGCAACTTGATTTTTAAACTTATTGACTAACATTTCACATTACATTGTAGGCAGTGTAAGACGTAGTAAGGCTTAACATCTCAAGTCTCAGGTTGACAAGTGCAGTAGAATACCAAACAATACTTAGTAATCCAAAGTTTTGATTGGTGTTTATGGGCGGTCGTATCGCTTACCATCAAGGGAACGGCAAGCTCGGCTCGTCAGTCAAAGCAATAAAAAAAATAAAAAATACAGATGTCAATGTCTCAGATATATTTTCTTTCAAAATCGCATCTGATCTTTATAACTCTATCCATAAAAATATAATAATACTAAAGTAATTTGTCATTTGTATAATCGTTAATCTATGGAATTACTGTTTTTTTCCAGAGAAATTATAAAAAGACAATTATAAATATCTGCTTTTACTACTTTTTATTTCAAGAGACGGAAAAAGCACCTTTTTAGTTCACGCGATTTTCAAACTTAAGGGAGTGGAAATCATAAGATCTCTAAACGATTTTCGCAATGCTAATTGAATTGTCAGTCTACTCGTTATACTATCACGCTTCGCCACACAGGGGCGTGCAGACATCTAATTTAATACATTGTATACTAGTCTCGCTGTCTACTCGATACATAGTTAATAACGCATCGACGGACGCCACAATAAGGTTTTATAGTGATAACTCTTTAGAGACTTTTAAGATTTCAAGATTAAGGTTTAATTTTGATGAACGTCAAAAACACATTAATAAATTATCATCATCATCAGCCGTAGGATATCTACTGCTAAACATGGGCCTCCCCCGAAGATTTCCAGATCGACGATTTTGTAATATGATGATGGCCAATGGGACAAGAAGGTTCTGGAGTGGAGGCCAAGAACTGGCAAGTGCGGCGTCGGACGTCCACCCACGAGGTGGACATATGACCTCATAAAAGTCGCAGGAGGTCGCTGGATGCGGGCCGCTTACAATCATCGTAATGTATTGACCTTTATAAATACGCCAATATTTTCATTGTACTTGCTTCTGTTATACTTAATGTTTTTATAAAAATTGGGTCAAACCCGGAACTTCAATATATGCACTTGTTTCTCGGCTCAGCATAGTGATCCCAATTCACTGAAAGTAGAGTTGAGTCCAGATAGTGTTGACTGGCGAGAGATGATTACTCCTCGCCAGCCGACACAATTATGCCGGCCTGTTAAAAACCGGATATACACAGGCTGATCTGAAAAATCGTCATTCATAGATGACACTATGGTGGGTTTTCAGCCTACCGACGGTGGTCGCTATCTGGGCGGATACATCTACTATCTTAATTATTCTTAACCATTGTCATTTACAAAAAGCTTACACATAAACCGTGGTAAGACTACATCGTTATTAATAACAGACTTAGCCTGGATGTGGTATGACTAATTACTGGCGGTGTAGGGGGACGAATCCCCCGCTACTACGCGGGATAATTCCACATCCTAGGGTGTACGTGATATATCAGATATAATAGGATTAACTCGATCTTTTATTATGTGTAGTAAAATTTAATACTCAAAATCTGATGAAATTTTAATATAGTGGTAACTATGTAAAGGAGGTTAATTGATATGGAAAATACTACTGCCGCAGTGACGTCAAGGGCTGCTTCGTACGAGTGCGAGGGAGACAGCAATATTATTACCCATATTTACCCGACCAATTCTTTCTTATTATTAGTAGTAGTATTTTGTGACTGATAATTTCGTATTAAAATATTTCTTTTCGTATTAATTATTTTTAAAATTGCACATAAAATTGCGAAAGTAATTATTCAAATACAATTCATTCACATTGAGGTCGTGCACTTTGAATTAAATTAGTATTCGTAACTCCAACCTCGGGCATACCTCACCGCCATCTTTGAAAATAACTTAAATTGACAGCCGTGTATAATTCGCTAATTACAAACTTGTGATGTTTGATCAATGTTTTTTTAAATTCTCATAGTTCTGTTGCGCAATGGATTTGCATTAGATTATTGAGTAAGAATTTTATAGTGAAAATAAAATACTTCGATAAGCCATTACATGATGACAATGAAGTGATAAAACATTGTTATATTACGTACAGATAGCAATCTCACTGCACACATCAGTGGTGAAGAGTCCATATAACTCTATTCCTGTCGGCTTCCTTTTCATAACTATCATTAGAATGATTTGTAGACCGCATTTATGCATATCAGTACTTATATGTTGTGTCTGTCGGCTTACCTTTCGAAAAACTTCACCCTTCGCTACTAATATACAAGCTTTTTATTACCGAAGGGGTGGGCAGAAGCACAACTTGTGTACCCACATTCCGTCGTGTGTATATGTATCGTTATATTATGACCAAATTACGCATATAATTATTAATTTTAGGTTGTGATGTTCTGATGTATAACCAATATTACTGTAAAGTTTCATCTAAATCCGTCCAGTAGTTTTTTCGTGAAAGAGGAACAAACATACATCCTCACAAACTCTCGTAGTTATAATATTAGTAGCATTACAAATGCGTTTGTGAGAATATTTGGATGATTGTTAAAAGTTAATGTGCTTTAACTTTTGTATCGGAAAAGGCTTTTCATGCAGGCAAAGCCGCGAGCAAAAGAATAAACTCGTGTAAAATACAGCAGAGTTTTGGCGTACATTTTCACAACAAATCAAAATTATATAGCTTTATTTACAAAACATTTTTTCTCAGCATTATTAGGCATAATACCGACCTTTAATAAAGAAATAATTCTAGACCGAAATTATCGCATTCTAAGAAATCAGATACAAGATACCCTCTTAATTTCGAGACGACCTCAGGGTTCGTTTTGGGGGTCATTCCCGTCCCTCACCGAAAATGCTTTCTGCTAATTTCATATTACAAAGGTTTATGTTTGATAATATTTATGTGCTTTTATGTTAATGAGTTAAAGTATATTTAATTATCTTTTGGATATATTTAGAATGTTTATGGAATCACTTGTGGTCGTACGCGGTTTTGCTTATATTTGTGTTTACACTCACACATCACGAATTTATTCTCGAAGGGGTGTGCAAAGGCGCAACCAGGGCATCCACTTTTTTCCTTGTGTTCCGTCCTATGATGTGATAGGGGGCGAGCCTTTCGCCATATCGGGCATAAATTCCAGGCTGATACTGAGCAGAAAAACCCAAATATCACTTTGCCCGAATGCCCTAATTGTGCCTAAAACACTTTCCCTGCACATTTTATGATTTTGGATTTCCTCATACTGTCCGAGTAAAAAACAAACACACTGTTGGTTTAAAACAGACATACAAGTCATAAACCTAAACGCAATCGTTTCTCAACTTCGTTGAAATCGCAGGCGTCAATGCCTACCATTTTTAAAAACTCACCCTTACTAGATGTGGCAAAATATAATTTTATCCCCCTTATTCATAGGCGTTTATTATCTAAGGACTATCTTAGCCGTTGTGATTGGCTAATATTGAGATACAACAATATTAGCCAATTACAACGGCCCTATGGCTAAGCACTGCGAAGGCTGCCATGCCGTCAGCACTGAGAAACAGACTTGTTATCACAGCTTTACTCGATCCTTATACCTTTTCGTCGGCTATAATTATTGACTTTTGACACAGAGAAATCGTTTAACACTAAACTCTATCATAATCCGTTTAGTCTTGACGATCACGTGTTACTACTAATTTAGAATTGTCAAACAAAGATTCCAAAGAGCTTTAGCTTCAGTATATCGCTTTTTTCTATCTATATGAAAAATCGACCAATCAGAACAAAGTATTTTTTGACATGCGTTGTTTTGATTGGTTCATTCTCGGAATCGGATTGAGGATTGAGATTGGGATCGTTTATTGAAAACTGTTGTTAGTCGAAAATATAAAAAAATAAAATAGAATTCGAGAACTCGATTTCAAATCGTAGTGAGTTTTTACTATGAAATCTGTATATTAGTTTTCCGTGAGACTCGCCGAGCTTCTCTGCTCGGTGTCATAAAATGCGTGCCAATGCTGATCCTGGCTTACAGGAGTTGTAGTGGTGGGCGTGAGGGCGGGGAAGTATCTAGTCTCTTCAGAAATCTGTAGGGCTTTTTTACTAGTCTTTTAACCTACATATCACTACATAGTATAAAACAAAGTCGCTTTCTCTGTCCCTATCTATGTATGCTTAAATCTTTAAAACTACGCAACGGATTTTGATGCGGTTTTTTTTTAATAGATAGAGTGATTCAAGAGGAAGGTTTATATGTATAATAACATCCATTAAATAGTGGAAAAATATTGCACCCGTGCGAAGCCGGGGCGGGTCACTAGTCTAGATATAATATATCTCCACAAACGTCAATACCTGCTCCCAGTTTGGGAACCAACGTCCTCAGATAAAGGCAATAAATCGCGAGACACCACTACCGTCGCAACTCATTCCGAACTGTTATCACGTTTAACACTTTCGCAATAACGCACACAATAGTTTGGCGCAAAACTTCTTCTTGGTGTAATGAAAAATGTTAGGATGTTAGACGGGGAGCGGAGTGAGGACCGGTCGTAGGGGTCAATTGAACGTTTAAAAATAGAATCCATTAGGGATTGATGTTTTTTATTTATTAAATATAAAAAGGTTTTATTCTTTTACTTTGGAAAAAATGTATTGGTGCGTCTATTATTTTTGAGTTGATTTAATATTTAGTCTCTTAGTTTGAGATAAAATTGTTTGAGAAGATAGGCGTTCCATTCTCGCTGGTTTTCCTGTAACATTAGATTTTGTTAGGATATTTTTTTAATTCAACATGCCGTCAATAAATTCGAATTAGAGCTGAGGGATCATGGAGAGGAGAAGTCAAATAATCATTCCTTATTTAACCTTACTTCTTATTTCAACATTTGACGATTGGCTTTACAATACACATAATACATACATCAACGTCTATTTAAACCACCCTCGTTCCCCACTGAATACATCCCTGATTTAAAAGGTTCGCCGTGACAAATGTTGCTTAGCAAACTATCGCAATTTTATGTGTTGTTGCAATTTTACAAACATAACGTTACAGTTTTAATGTCGTTGAACACCACACACCGTCACAAGTTTATTTATTTTAATAGTTCTTTGGTAACCGCGTATTGTCCTATAAAAGTAGTCAATCGTATGCCGAAAGTTGACTTTATAGTGTCCCTAGAAGTTAGAATAGATGTTTCTTATTTCTTAATAGATAGAGGTAGTAATCGAAGATCTTAATATTTTTATTATCTTGGTGACATAGTTGTATTGCGTGCGTGGAATGACCACCGCTCCGAGGTCCCGGGTTCAAATCCTGGGTTGGGCAAATTGGCATTGAATTTTTCTACTTACTATTACTCTGCTTATCCTTTCAGGGACAAAGGCAAAATGTGTGTTAGAGTGTATACTTAGTATTAAAGATTTTTTTAAACAAACTAACGTAATATTAGCTAGAGTCATTTAATACTGAACCATTCACATTAGAATCAAATGTATCCAGCCAGAAATCCAACACAAGCGATATAGTTAAACACGAATTTCTCCTGTGATAAAATACGCGAAGAAGCATCGAATAATCTAAAAATTTCTATCTGCGCCGAGCTGGTATACAAATGGTGTAAAAAGGCAAAAATTTTTAGTGGCAGCAATAAGACACAGCTCTGGGCGTCTTCTGGTGCAAATTTTAAAACGGGCGAAATATTTCTTCGCTTCGGTGAGAAATTCGCGCACGTTCCGCGAGTATTTACCATTCGCGAATACGGGGGAATGTGGCGGCTGGAGTTTTCTAATTCCGCACCTGACTATACTGCAGAATTGGTGCATTTTTTTAGAAACATTTTTCGGCCAAAAAATTCAGATTGTACACAATTTAATTAACCCCGTACGTTTTTTAAGAAACAAAAAACCACCAACCACCAGTGGCGAAGCGTCCATACAAGCCGATTCCTACCGGGTTACCTTTTGTAAATTAACTTAAAATAATTTAAATGAAAAACATAACTATATAACTAGAATAATAATAGTATATTCAAACAAGTCATCCTATACTTACCTACTTATTTCATTAAAACAATACTTCAACGATTACGGTACATAGTTCATATTATTATCAATTCGTTAAATCGTAACTCGCGCGCAATGCTCGCGCCTTAGTGTTTGAAGTGAACCCGGCCGCGTATAGCTTCCCTCGCGATATTGTTGTCTCTTTCACACGCAGCGCGGTGTCTTTGTCTGATCTTTTGGAAGTGACGTAAAAATACATGTATGCGTGCGTGTATGTATACTTCAGGGTAACCCGAGAATTAGCGGCTTAATGTTGGGCCATTGGCGCAAAATTTTTTAATAATTTAGAATGTATAATTAGTGTTTATGTATAGTGTGGGTTATTAATTTTTGTTGGGCTCTTTTAGATAAGTACCTTTGTTCGAAATATGTGATTATTTGTTAAATTTTGAGTTTAGAAATAATGTTTATGTTAAAAGGAAATTATTATGTATTATGATATTTTACTGATTTTAATTTATTGTGAACAGCGTATTACATGGTAACTGTAGAAAAAAATATTTCCTCGGGTTACCTTTTGAAAATGTTCACCCTTCGCCACTGCCAACCACTTAATGCAAACGCTTTAAACTCCTCAATATCACAAATTGTTTTTTTTTTAAACGCCATTCTACAATAAACCGCAGATAACTTTAAAACGTACGTCTTTTAAAAACAAAAAAAAATTTACCGACCAACGACTTAATACAAACCGCTTTAATTTCCTCAATATCACAAATTGTTTTTTTTTTTAAACGCCATTCTACAATAAACCGCAGAGAACTTTAAAATTACCTATTTTTCCCATGTTGAAATATAGTAATTTAAGAGGATTTCGCCGGCGAGCCCGGCGGGGTGCGGTGGCCGAGTGGTGTCGCGAGATTGCGGCTACAAAGTCGGTTCTCACGTAATGCGAGCACTATTCCTAGAACGCCGATGAAATTGTTATTTTAGGCATTACATACAAAATGATTTCGCAGTTATCCTATATTATATTTATGCTTGATAGAGTTTATTATTTTCTTTTGTATTTTGGTTTTGGTGACATTGCAAACCAGTCCCATCGCACCCTAACATTATTTTCTTATCCAAAGTTACTAATTATTTTATTATTTATTTATTACAGCACCATCGTTATTCGTTATATAATCCCTACAAGTCTTATTACTATTAGTATAAGTATTCATATTTATTATAATTATATAGGGGTTCTATTGCTTTATTGCTAATGAGTAAAAATAACTGATAACAAGTCTTATTACTATTAGTAAGTAAATTATTCTATTGCTTTATTGCTAATGAGTAAAAAATTAAAAATAACTGATAATTACTATATTTAGCAGTGGACGGACGGACTTTTCGATATCGATCTGCATCCAGCGTTTTGAAAATTAAAAATTAATTAATAAAAAAAAAACCTGAATTAAAAATGCAATTTACAAAAACATTGTTTTTTCAACGTCAAAACATAGAATTTGAGAAGCATCGGCATAACTCTATCAGTTTTCAAGTTTTATGTGTTTGTCTCTCTCGGGATTTGTGATTGAGAATTTATTTTAAGTTTGATTTGCTTTGACCTACTCTTGGCTTTAAAAGATGGCGACATACTTATTACAAAAGGCTTCTTCACATTAACTTAAATGGAAATATGTTTTTTCTTCATCTGAAGTAAAGTAAACCTTTTATCATTTATTTTAATGAAAACAAAAATGATTGTTCAAACGGACACAAAGTTTAAAGGTGATGTGAAATTTTGTATTTTTTCAGCTTTTTTGTGGCTGACTATACATTAGCACTAGACCTAACATTACAGTAATAGTTCCTAGGAAACTTTTTGTTCACAACAGTTTTGTTCTTACCTGCCACCAAGCATCATGTGTGACCACTATTGCATATCCGTTTGAAGACGCATTCCAACCGGTGACTTTACGAGATAAAAAATATTACACAATAATTCAAAATTCAATGGCATTATTATTTATAGTCTTGGTATTTTTTAATGTTTAACCCCAACCACTCATCCCCAGAAGCAAATGTTCATGATCCTTTATTGAATTCTTTCACAAAGATTTTAATCTCAACATGGAATTTTTCAGGCTAAGAAATGTTTTCTATAATTAAAAAATCAACCCATCCCTCTCTCGGTTATAATTTGAGAACCCTTTGAGATTTTGACCTTTGAACACATTTTTTATCATCTGCAGGAGACGTTGCTTTAAAGCAATTAAAATGGAAAAGTTTGTTAATAGAGAATATTAAATTATATTATAGTACTCATAGTTTATTCAAAAGTATACGAAAGTTTTAGACAACTGAAATTCTTTTGCTGATTTCTTTGGAGTATTTTTTTGTATTTAAATATTTTTTGTACACGCAATTACTTTTGCATACATCAGATGTTAAAAAGGAACAAATTAAAAGTACCTTAGAGAAAGTAAATGAAGCGAAAGTATTTTGCCACGAACGTCCAATTTATGATCCATATTCTCTGCTTACCTTTATGAGATTTAGGCGTGATAGCAGTTACATACGATAATATAAAAAATGAGCGAGTTGAACATTAAAAAAAAAACATTCACGTCGAATTGATAACCTCCCCCATTTTTTTAATTCGGTTAAAATATCCCAAATCCAAATACATTTTTCTACATTTATGGCGATTAATAAATAGCGGAGTATAATATGATTTTAAAATGCAATGTTCTGGCATCAATTAAAATCCTTTTAACTCTAAAAATATACGAGAATAAAGTTATAGCTTTTAGTTAAAAATGAATGAAAATTCGGAGCATTTTGTAGCATCCATCTCTAGTAAGCTATACATTAAAGAGGCTGTTAAACATTATAATAGCTCGTTTGAATTTTCTTAAATAATACAACAGGCTAGCCTACAAGGTCGTCGTACAGTACAAAATAATAATCCGACAGAAATATAAAAGTGAAAACGATATGATATAATGATTTTATATGTTTACGCGAATGTTAGACATTGAAATAAAACTATATTACAGATTTAATAACGCATTTGAACACTATTATTTTCTCCCGAGGTTTCGAAGATCGCAGCCTTCATGATCACGGGCGAACTGAGACGTTGCTCGTCCGAAAAGTCAAAGTTACAATCTCTACCAACATTTTGCTATTACACCGTTATTTGCTGTTGACGGTCAGCAGGTTGACTTCAAGACTTCAAGACTCAAAAACCGCTATAAAATCCGCTAAATACTTTAATTTCCAAATCCAATTAATATAATAAATACGGGAGTCGTTATTCGGACGATTTAATTACCACCGGCACAGTAAAAAAGATTTTCAGTATCATAACACCCAGACCCATTTAATTAATAATTAATTATTACATATATTTGTACAAACGGGTGGAATCAAATTACGTTTCTTAATAGGATTTACCAAACCACAAAGGGACCTTTAAATGGCGGATTCCTTTGAAATAACACTAAAAGAAAGCTCGGTTTTAGTTCATTAAAATTTATTTTAATGGAGTTTGTACCTTCCTTTGTACTTCCTTTAATAAGACACGTTTGTCTTTGATTTGGATGATACGGGTGTAATTAAAATTATTTGAAACGTTGGTATTTTTTTGACTTTATTGTATGAAATTGTGACCATTATATTATACTTGCTTTCGCTCGCGGCTCCGCCCGAGTGAAAGAGTTTTCCGGGATAAAGTAACACTATATTTTTTTTTCCAGGATAGAAAGTAGCCTATGTCCTTTCTATGCTCTCAAACCATCTTCACACCAAATTTCATAGAAATCCGTTAGGTCGTTTTTGAGTTTATCGCGTTCAGACAGGCAGACAGATGCGGCGGAGGACTAGCTTTTATAATATATTTTTAGAACTTGTTAAGAAGAATAATTTTGTAATACATATTTGGTACGTTACTTTAACCGTTTACGCAGCGCAACCAACGGAAACTTTCCAAAGGATTTCTTTTTCTCCGTTTTTGTAACATTTTTCATTAACACTCCGGTCCTATTGGTCATAGCGTGATACTATATCCCCTATAGTCTTCCACATACCGTCGTCTATATTCCGTCGCATAGGGGCCAAGCATATTGGCCATATCGGACACAAATTCCAGACTCCGGACACTGAGTACAAAAACTCAATATCTCTTTGCCCGACCTGCGAATCGAACCCGAGACCACGTCACTATCGTACAGTACCACAACTGTCAATAGAATCGTCCTTTCCCCTCATGACGTAATTATACTAAAACCGATAGAAAACAAGTTCAGACATCTATAACAATAACCTATCCGTATAACATCATTGTTGGTCAACAGTAACCACTCTGAACGTTAACATAAGCGCATTACTGCCCACGCATTGATTGACAATCGGCCATTACGAAAAGTAGGCACTCACGAGCAAAACTATAACGTGGGGTAATCGATAATCTTGGTTTTATGGTTTTAGAAAGCGTTACGTCATATGTATAGATAGTTTCGTCCACGAAGACGCGCCCTTCTTCTTTCCCTAATCGTTTACTGTGTGCGTGAACAGCATACGTACACACGCACACTACGATGGAAAGCGTCGAGGCTGTGACTTCGATTTGTTCCCTTACCCCGCGACACCTCGCTTCACCCCCGCTCAAAAGTGGTGGGGAGTATCTTCATAGATAACCGAGGCAATTCTTATGCGTTGGGTCTTCACACCGAATGCACACTTACGCACGGGGGGATATTTATCGCGGCTCTAAGTACACAGGTAAGTGTTTATATCTCATCGTTGCCAAGTATAAAGGCTCGCGAACATTTCCTGGCCTTTTTTCCACCTCCCATCCTAAGAGGGTTCCTTCTCCTTACCCCACATTTCCTACCCCAGGTATCCCCTCCCAACCTCTCTCCAGGTCCCTGCAGTCGCCAAACCGGGGGATACCAGTCTCCCATTCGCTGGTTTCCCCTGGTATTGACTGCAAGGTCTGATACAAAAAAAAACATCTAAGCCTCCATTTGCCGGTCACAATGTTATAATATCTCGCAGCATTGCCGAGGAATTAAGCTGAAGACCTTTCAATCCACACTGGCACCTGACTGAAGGCATTAGCAATCTTGAAACAACGGGATTATCCTGTGAACCCTTCTACTCTACCTATTAAGAAAATAAGCCCCATCTTCCCGCATCCAATAATATAATTTATCCTAAGCACTCGCATTTCCTGGGCGTTGTTAAATACCTGCACTTTCCACAATAAGACAGTGAGGGTTGGCTAGATTCAAACTCGGAAGAAATCACGATTTACCTACGTGCCTTACAATGGCTGCAGTAGTGTTTAGGAGTTGGTGATGAGCGGAGCGGGGATTATGTAAGTATTCTTGGTAAATTCAGCGGTCGAGGGTAGAATACACAGTTTTGGTTACCTTTGTAATCCTTTAGGTAGTTTCGGCCGTTTCTAATTAATTCAAATAACCATATAACAATATCGATGGTTTCTAAGTAAACTATGGTATTTGTAAAAATAGCGATACTTATTTTTTTAGCGTTTGATTATCAAGATACTTTTTAATACCAAACCCACTTAATTTTAAAGTTACTAAACGAAAAAAATAAACATAATGTACTAACGTTTTAAGCTTTGTGAAAGCGGGAAAGTTTTTAAACCAATCTTTTTATGCCGCTCACTATGCCTCCCCAAGTGTATTTGTTGTAGCCAAGCAGCAGTGTGTAATCACTATTGTGTTCCAGTTTGAAGAAAATTGTAGCCAGTGTAACTACTGGACATAATAAGACTTAACATCTCATGTCTCAGGATGGCGCGTGCAGTGGAATACCAAACAATACTTTGTAATTCAAGGTGTTGGATGGTGTTTCTACTTTTTATGGGCGGTTGTATCGCTTACCATCAGACGAACGGCAACCTCGTCTGATTATTCAAGGCATTAAAAAAAGTCGCCGCTCTTCGGCAACTTCTTAGCGTGGCCTTAATCTTCCCATTTCTCTCCCGCTCCGTCCAACACCGTGCTCCCGCCACACTTCCGCGGAGCGTAACTGGCAAGTTTCGCCTGTCGGTTTGTTTACCCACACTTTATTACAAAACGATGCCGTGGCCCGAAGCCCAGGCGCGGCACACTTCTGTGCCCCACTAAAATTTGTTTTGCCTACCCGCTTTCAAAACTTTAATATTCATTTCGCTTAATGATGTTTTTGGAAGTATTGAGACGGAAATTCTTGCGACTTATGTACGTCACGGTCCTAAGTTATTTGGTATGTGCATTATAGACACTGATTTATTATTATTTTTTTTATTCTTTATTCATACACCTCTGTCGTAAATTCACGAGCATGTCGCTGCATAAGTTCGCTTTCACCTGTGTTCCCTCACTTTTCACGATTTTCAATTTTATTTACTAAAACCCTAGTCCGTTCCAACGCTGGAACCGACTAAATACTTATATAATGCCCACATTGAAACCCATAGAATCAGGTCCTACACTACATCGATCAAATCGCAGTCTCCACTCCACCTGTCTGCTCCATCGACCGTCCGTATGCAAACATTGCCGTCCACTTCCACTTCAGCATGGTACTTACCTATTTATTCATACAACGAAAAAGAAATAAAAAAGAATATATAAATTTCTCAAAATGGAACCCATTGAGGGCCCGCAAACGAGCGCCGAGTCTCAACCGATGTACAGTTAGACGAACAATACCTGTTTATAGTTATGATTGAAAATAACATCGCGGTAATGAAGCGAAACCGTGACCGCGCCGCGCGTGACTGCTTGTGATGCTGACCATGCGATGGGAGTATTGGGGATATTCTTACCAATATTAGTAGAAATTGAAGCGGTGTTTATTAAAATAAAATGAAATATTACTGACTACAGGTATACAGACAAATATTACACAAACCAACCGACCGATACGACTTCAAATTATCAACTGCCTCCGTCTATCAAACTCTCAGTGTTTTTTATGGCAATTACCCTCACAAAAATATTTTTATCCTAACAATATATTAATGTCTTGGGCAGAAACGCTACTAGATTACCCACATGAGACGTTATATTTGTCCTAAGATATAATGGGGGCGAGCGTATTCCATTTATACATGACTAAGTATTATAGAAATGACTGTATTTTTACGACCATTTGTCAAAAGCTGGAATTTTAAAGCTATTAAACATTAACAAGCGAGCCTTAATAAATTTGAAAGCATATTTAACAATGTTCCTTCGCAATATCCATAAAATAATCTTTAATACGTAGACATTGCATTAACAAATGAAACCACATATTCGTTTTTACCTCTGCTAACATTGTGTCAAAAATCATCAACGAATAACTAATATTTTCACTAAAATCTCAATTTTAGTTTTCTGTCTATTTGTATCGTTTCATAGTTTAGTAAGAATACACTGTATGTGTCAATGTATTTCTGACTAAGAGTAATGTTACCGCTGCGACGAATTCTATTAAGAATAGTAATAGGGCTGTTAATGTTAAAATTACTTAATTGGTATTTATTTTGTTCGAAAATTACAATTTTGAAAAACATCTACGGTTCGAGTAAGTTATTCTAAAGAATTATTTACAAACCTAAGTACGTATTTCATTTAATGTCAAAGTGACACTGTAGGACTATCCCACCAATTACATAATCCATGGCCACCCTACCCGGACGATAGCCCATCCAATCGGTCCACAGGCAGCGTATAGCAGTACACATAATAACTGAAAATGGGGAAACAGTAAGTAGTTTATTGTGACTCGTCTCGTGGGATTAGTTCGCTGCACGGGAATGGAGTTTTGTACTACTGCGCTTTACTTTATGAGTAGAATATAACACCTTTTTCACGTAACACAACCTTTTTATGCCTCCTCCAATATTTTTTATTGCTTTGAATGACGAGACGAGCATGCCGTTCGCCTGATAGTAAGCGAGCACCATAAACAGTAGAAACACCATCCAACACCTTGAATTACTAAGCATTGTTTGGTATTCCACCGCGCTCGCCGTCTTGAGACATGAGATGTTAAGTCTTATTATGTCCAGTAGTTGCACTGGCCACAGTGTTCTTCAATATGCGCCATGTTGCCGTCTTCGGCCTATCGCATCCAGTTCTTGCTAGAGACCTTTCCCAGATCGTCACTCCATCTAGCTGGAGAGCGTCCTAAACTACCTTGCCGAGTCGTATTGGAGGAAGCCTATGTCGAGCAGGACATAGCTATAGGCTGATGATGATGATGATGAACCTAGTCGATCTGGTGCCATCTAAACCTATTTTTTACGTTTGCGTACTTTGTTGTTTCAACTTTACCATCTCGACAATCTTTTTTTATGAGATAAGCTAAACCAGTAATACAAATAGCTGAAAGGATTTGAATTAAATTTGGGGCATTGGCTATGTCCTGGATTGAAAAATTAAAGTCTAGATTTCTCCCTCAAAAGTACACCGGCGGACGGAGCCGTAAATGACACCTAATATTACATAATGTCTCTATTGTTCAACTACAGTATAGAATCTCTATCCTTTATCCAGGTTGTATGCATCAATGACGTGTGCGCACATCTAAAGCCTCCATATATATCAGATTACAGATCTACCTTCTAATAAAGTTTGGGATGTGGTATTTTTAAAAAATTTACGAAATACTAATTATACAAAAGCAGAATTGGGTGATACCAACAATTCAGTTCTTTCAAAGCCACATTGTTAATTATATTATTTTTGCGTTAATTTATTTTAAAACTCAATTGACATTCACGCATTATAATAGAGAAAGAATAGAAAGAATCACCATCATCAGCTGCAAAATGTCCACTGCTGAAAATGAGCCTCCCCTAAAGATCTCCAGATCGATCCATCGGAAGTAGCCCGCATCCAGCGACCTCCTGTGACTTATTAGAAAGAATAAAGAAACCTATATTTAAATATAAGACCACGCGCACCTTGAAACATTCGATTTCAGAATTATTCTTCCTACAACTGCCTTCTCCATTCAATCTTATTATTGTTAGACATTGAATTCGATACGCATCTAATGCACATCGCCGTCCCTTTGTCGCGAAACTGTTCATTGTACGGCAGGATCTACGTAAATAAACCGTAGACAAAACATCGTGCCCTTTAACAATGTTTAGAAATATCTTAGTTTCTTCACTACCTACACGTTATTGTTTACTGGACTTGAATGTTACATGTGGGGAGGCTGTGAGATAACTAAAGTGTATTTAACCCGTAACAAATTAATGAAATGGTGAAATTTTGACGTATGTTTTCGGTTTTTGAGGTATACATTTTAAATATTTTTTTTTACACACACACGCACACGTCTCTTACTCCGAAGGGCACTGAAAGAAACAGACTTGTTATCACAGCAATACTCCGGTCCTTCGATAAAAATCGTCTATGAATAAGGGGATTAACATTTAATTCACAGTCAATATGACATTTTTTGCCAAAACCTCTTAAGTAGGTACAGTTGAAAAAAAAAACAATTTAACTTGGTCAAATATTAAAACCAACCAAAATATTAAAACCAACTTGAAACTATTTCACTTGGCCAAATACATACTCGTATTAAACCGACGACATTTCGTCCAAAAACTTTCTGCAAAGATAAACATTGAAACTTGTCGAATGTTCTCGAAAGTTTGTAAAGAAAAAATTAAATCAGACGACCTCAGAGAGGTTGAATGTAAAGCACATTGAGACCATCGGCTTATAATAGGTTTTATTAAAATTAATAGTCTACCAATTTTTTTACAATATTGATAGAAAAAAAAATCTTAACAGAATATAAAACGATGTAACAAAAAGAAAACATAAAAATACATTTTTGTATCATTTTGTTACAATTAATAATTCTATGAAAATGTTATATACCAATCTTCATAAAAATCGTGTTCGAAAACATAATATCCACAATAAATCATATTTAAAATTCGAATACATTTGAAAATAGAACGTGCAAATAAAACTGCCATTTTTAAATCACATTCATCTGGCCAGTGCGTCTGCAAAATAAACAGTAAAAAAGAAATACACAACTCCATTCAAACGCTGCAGAACTTGATACATAACTCAAGATATCTGCAAAAGTACGAGAAAAGGATTTTTCATGAAAAGGAGTTTTCAGCGAGCGACTCATACGGTCCAGTTAAGTCTCGAGGCGCACTTGTGAGATCGGATTACGGCTCAAGTGGCAGGGGTCGCCGGTGCCGTGGACGTGGTCATTCATACCGCGACCGAGGGTTGAGATTCAAAACACGGTTTTGTTTGTAATTAGAAATGTTAGATGTGTTTCGAGGGTTGGAGGTTTTCATATGATGAAATGGTTTATACTAAAATATTATGGAAATAGTTATTAAAATTGCAGATTTGGTGCCTGTACAGGATTTCGTAAAAAAGTTGTTATACATTGATAAAAATATTAAACTAAACTAAAGTAGATCACAATAGTGCATTCAAATTCTGCATCTACTGAATTCTTTAAATACTAAAACCTTATTGATTTTAGGTTTTCACTCTTGTAACAAGCCCAAAAAACGCAATCATAACCTAACTAAATGTTCTCAAATCTTATTTATTCCAATAAAAATTCTATCACAATATCTTAAAAATCTTCACTCATAAAAATGACCAACGATCCACTTCGGTCATAACATACAACAAACAGAAACATACATCAGGAGCGACATCAAAACGAAAACAACTGATCGCTAGCCAGCGGACTAGTTTCGAAACAGAGAAACCTTTCGTAATAGCATTCTTTGCATCGCCGTTTGTTGATGTGCTAATGGAACGAATATAAAAATATTATTTTACATTCATACATGAGATTTTTTATCTGTTCTTGACTAAATAGAAAGAAAAGGAGGAAATAAAGATTTATTATTGGCACAAAATCATTATAACATGTACCTATAATAAAAGGAGAGACAAAAAACAAAATATATAAGGATATACAGGGTCATTTTGACACTGTGTTACTAAATTAAACCACATACTTTACCTTTGCTGACATTGTGCCAAAATCATTAAGTAATAATTAATAACTAATATTTTCATTTTTTATTCATTAGTTTTTTTGATCATTTTGTGGATAAAGCGAATATTGCGTGTGCATGAGTGTATTTCTGACTGAAACTATGATGTTGCCGCTGCGACGAATTCTCTTAGAGTTGCAGTAGTGGCTTTAAGGCGCGTAAAGTTAAAATTACTTTTTATTAATATTTACTTTGTTTGAAACTTACACTTTTTTTTTACATTTACGGCTCAAGTAACTTATTGTAAAGTGTTATTTCCAAGTAGATAAGTATTTAGTTTCATTGAGTAACGCGATGACAAAATGACCCTGTATAACACAATTATACATACATACATACATAAAATGTATGTACCTATGTAAGTGTGTACGTATGCTCATATACACGTATGCACATATATATGTATGTAATGAACTTTAAAGCAGTTATCTTCAACCGATTGATATTGAATTTTGCACTTAGTAGTATAGTTAGGTAGCTAGGTCGACCAAGGTGAAACCTCTGTCTAAATAAAACCAAAGTGAAGTAACAGTATTACTTTTCGTTTGGTGAGTAAGATTTCTAGTGTATTTTCCAAAACATTGTTGCTTACAGCTTTCCTTCGTGCCGTGCAGATATTAATGATCATTTAACAATGTTTTCCAATTGATTAGTATAATATAAAAAACGTGTAGTCGTACGCATCTATAATGCCATGAAACCGATGATCTCAGTACGATTCGATATGACACAGGTGTATAAAAAAAATAATCTTTTTTAGACATTTCGAAAAGTCTAATTCGCTCATACGGGTTTTATACAAACTTTTTTCATCAGAACGTTCGCAAATATTTAAATATGTGTCGATGTTTGATGTAAGATAGCGTACATATTTGCGCCAAACATGTTAAATATCAATGTGTTGTGATGACGTCTATTATTAATTTTTGAATTTGTTTGGATATTATTAGTTGCTATTTGCTGATGTAATTTATTCACACGTTAATTTTGATGTAAAGTTTGTTGCGAGTGTATCGCACCTTTACAATTACAATGCTGCAAAGTCGATGTTGCATTCGATAGTTTGTCACTTTTCAAACGTTGTGGATTACAAAGTCAATTTAACGGTTTTTTGTACCTATGTCAATGTGCGATATGGGTATTCAATAATATTATCAAAACTTGCGCGAGGCATATGGAATTACCAGATTTCACTAACGTATTCTTGGCCGGAATCACCGACCAGTTTCGACCTATTAAGTGGGTCATCTTTATGGGCGAGTGCGGAGAGAACGTCTCATCGCGGACGCCTCGCGATGACCACTTTGTTGTGCCTTATCTGACCGGTGATTCTGACTAAGAACACATGAATAAATATGTTTGTTACAAGTAAACTCAGTAACCGCTGAACGAATTTGGATGATATTTAACACACGAATGGATAATGGTTAAGGTATTTTTGTAGCGAAGCGCCAAGGCTACTAGTATTATAACAAACTTTATTATGAATTACTAAACATTACGAGATTCATCATCAAACAACGAGCGCGGAGCAGTGCTACGGAAATTTTTAAAACCAAAAATGGTGATATTTCTACTGTTTATATTGTCTACCATCAAGCAAGCACCTTGCTCGTTCCAACAATCAGATATATATAAAAAGTAAACATCACATTAATCCAACCACTTTGTTCTAGAAGATTCATAGACTCAAAGCATATTCGTCTGATATGTCAATGGAGACCGCGTAAATAATGATCGACGGAGCGCGCCACGCGATGTATCGCCTCTGTGTCGCGGTCGCCAGTTGTCAACTGTTTATTTTGCGCCGGACTTTACGGATTATGCTGTAGATAGGAAAAGTCTTTGATGTTATTCAAATCTTGGATAAGGACATAAACAACTCAAGATTGGAGATATAATATACATAATATAAAAGGATTGTAATTTTAAAGTATTTATTTATAGTAGCACTACATATAACATTCGATGCAATAAAACAATAAAGTACAGCATCTGATATGTGTGCTACTAATATGTGTACACTGAATTTACAACTGATATCTTACTTAACTAAAAACTAAAACATAATATTAAGAAGGTAGAAGATACTATGAAGTACTTAAAAGATAAGATCATTGAGTAACGATTATATAAATTAAATAATAATTTGTGAAGCGCTTCATCAACTGAAACGCTGTCAAATAAAGTTTGCATCTTAAGATCGTCGCTATTTAATAAAAAAAAATATCAATAACATCTCAAGTGATATCTTACAACATATGACAGATTTTGACAGCTGAGTTTTGTAAACAACGCCGACTCAGTTGAGAACAAGCGCTTAAATGAAAACTTAAGCTTGATCTATTCAATAATTTAATAAAATAAGGATCTACTTGAGATCCAACTCAAAGTTGAGATCGATTTATTAATACGGCCAATATTATAACATTTTTTTTTTACCACTCGTAGCACTTATCAGACAGGCAACTAGCTTCTACTTTCCTACTATATTAAAACAATAGCCGCAGAGGTTTTTCACACCACGCTTCTGCGGCTTACTCTGTGTCTCGCTAAGAGAGCTGTCGTCGATATTAATGGCGTGTTGTGCAGTTTTGTACTCGCAAGAGTATCGCTTTGTCGCCGATCGAACTGCATTTGTGATTAATTCCAAATGGTTTGTTAGGCTGACTGGTGACGACCGATTTGAGAACTCCATTTATTCTTCCTAAGTAGGTAAGTACTAGACTCATTAGCCTGTAATTTGTGTTGCGGATAAAAGTATTCTATAATTCGTATTTTAACTCATCAAAAAACATTTGAGTTGTTCCAAAATAATTATCCTATTTCGGGGCAACATCGCCATCGATTTATTTCACCAAGTGACGGAAACAAACATACTGAATGCTCATTAACTACTTGTGACTTTGCCTATGCCATTTGTAGTAACGACAGCTATAGATACATACATATATGCATGTATAGGTATAGTTTTCTGAACACAATTAGAAATCAGTCGTTCGTGAGAGCAAACCCTTATCAAAATCGATTGAAGTCGCATCGTTTTGTTCTATGTAGCGTGCGCAGTCCGTTCGTCACATACGGCTGTTTACGCGTCTTTGTGCGAGGCCTTATTGATCTCATTGTACTATTCAGATTTATCTTAATGAGTCTAATCCATTACTTCGGAGTATTGAATGCTTGCTGTGTATCTTAGTGGAATTAGCGTCTGTTTGAAAGACTTATTAGACTAATATTGTACTGATTCAATCAGCATTTATTTGGAAGTATAGTTGACTGCATCTGTGGTTTAATTGTGTTGAGTGCGCGATATTTCACCGCTTTGCGGTCGAATCCTGTGTCGGGCAGAGATATTGGTTTCGGGGCCGCGTCCTATAGCATGATGGGACGAAACCTACACGGCGAAAAGTAGGTGCCCTGGGTGCACCTCAGCTGCCCCTTTAGGAATAAGTGCGTGATGTTTTGTTTGAGTAACTTTTGTGTACGGTCTTATATCTGATGAGAAGCAAAAACTCCATTCCCGATAATGCTGTAAACGCATCCATAATTTTTCTGGTGAATTTTAATGAGCTGTAAAGATGACTTAAGTTTTATATAAATATATTTACCTATCGAAATGCGACACGCCTCATTTGAACTGTAACATTTAAATCGAGTACACCGAAGTACATTAAAAAAAAACATAAAAAAAATGTTAGTTTGAGACCATACAAGCACCATAATCCCTGCGTGCCAGCACAAATCAGCAAGAGTACAATACCTAATCTGCACGTAAGAAAACCCTCACTAAGCCTCAATCTCAGCCCGTCAATCTCAAGAGCGCATACAATATTCCCTCGCACTCTCGCACGAAGCGTTAACCCTCCGAACGGAGGGCCCCGATCGAGAGGGCTCTTCAGGCCCTGTCTGAGCACTGGAGGGTTGAGGGCGTGTGTCAAATGAAACACATGTTTCACTTGAGAGCGTAAATGAGCGCGCTCAGTTATTGCATTGGGGCCGGGCTGTTTCACTTCGCGTGAACATTGATGTATTGCTCTTGTCTGAATGAGGGTTATTTTTGCGGTAATCAAACAAATCATTAAGGACGATATTTCAGCAGAGATCCATAATATTTTTATAACTATTGTTTTCTTTTTAGACCGTAAGCGCATCCACGTTTCTTGAGGTATTCCAAGTTTTTACGTAGTCATCTGCAGTTTAGCTATTATTAAATCCAACGATTTCCTAGACGGTTAACATTAAGGGTCTCTTAATAAATATGATCAACTTTGATGGCTTACCATTTGTAATACACACATTGTCTCCTAACAAAATTTTATTTTCACACAAATATCCACTTTTCCCTAACTACGTAACTACATAGGTTTAGAGATCTTTGCACAACCGGGAACCAATTAACCTCCTCTTGGAGTCACGGAACGCTTCGGGATTTTAGTAACTAGCTGGCTTACTATCCTAGAAACCCACTTCCAGTGAGTGGAACCATTTAAAAGCTATCGCAAAAAACATAGATTAACTTATTTTAGGGCGTAAAATTATGTCTAGGTAGCTTTCACTGCTTTTTTTATTTTTGCTTTCGAGTTTTTAGTTTTGGATTAAAGTCATTATAGGTTTGAAAGCGGCAATAGCCTAGATGGGAGTGTAAGGAACTGCAAAGACAAATGGCGGTGCCGAGAGTATACGTTAGTGGTAACTTATTTATATAATCTTCCTTCTTATGAATACTATAAATGCAAAAGTTCCGTTCTCAACCTGAGACTAGTGTTTTATCCTCAGAGAGGATTTTGACCGAGGGAAGTCGCGAGAAAAAGCTAGCAATAAACAGAATGTAAAGTGTATAAATGGAACATCGCATTGCGATCATGATGCTCCGTAATTTCAAATACGCGATCGCCGATAGAATTGCAAACCTCAATGTTAGGGTCTGAACGACTCGCCACTTTGGGGGTTGGGTTTTGGGCACACTATGCATGATACGGAAATTTTACCGTCTTCTGCCTACCTTTTCGGGAATGCGTTTGTTTTTATATGTATTATGTAAGCATGTATAGGAATGCTAAAATAGACTACTTTTGAAGTAAATTTATTTTAAATTGTATTCTATAAATATATTTCTAGTAGTTATAGATTGACGGTAAAGTAGACAAAGTGTTAATGTAAACGGCCTCTTGCATAAAATAAAAGTACTATGTAATACACAATACTTGACACACACTGTACAGACAGCCACAAAAGTAGCTGATCAAATTAAAAATTCAAAGCTCTTTTACTTATTAAATTGAATCGAAATTTACTTTTCGTTCATCTGAAATAAGGATAAAGTTTATTTTAGTGAATAAAAAATGACTAATACGGATATAAAAGTTTAAAGGCGATTTCTAATTTTGGATTTTTATCAGTTACTTTTGTTCTGACTGTACGCGAGTCAATATTTGTCTCAATTAGTATATACCAAATAATTACTCTTTATTATTTTTTCCATGTAAGAGAAATTACAATTAACCACGACTAATACCGAAATGGTTTAAAAAACCTAACCCGTCAGGGCTCATTGTACCACCGGCGCATGTCCAAATGGGCAGTTAACCCTCCACGACGGGTTCGTCGGTGGCGGCACGAACTAGTGTTTTTATACCACCTGATGGTTGAATTAACAGCCTATTTGCGGGTTAACTATTACACACACTGTTACAAATAGTCCCGGAAATCGTGGCTTTAACGCCAACAAAAAAAAACAAACAAAAACTTTTTTTTTGGAATTTGACTTTGATTTTTTTATTATTCTAACATGGTATGGTCACGCGGAGAAATATAGTTTATTAAAAATGTCTAGTATTAAGATTGCTAGTTATCTTAAGGATAAGGAAACGTAAGGGCTGTCTGATAGGTATTTTCCGTCAGTGATTATGGAAACACGCACTAGCATCTTTAAATATTTATCGTCATAGTATCAAATTCAAACTCAATATTAGCCAATCACAACGGCCCTATGTCTACGCACTGCGAAGGCTGCCATGCCGTCAGCAATGAGAAACAGACTTGTTATCACAGCATTGCTCCGTCCTTAGATAAAAAAGTCTATGAATAAGGGGGCAAGTCATTAACACTTCTGCTTCTGTTGGTATTATGCATGGTATTATATATTGCGGGCAGGAAATACAAAACATAGTTCCATACCCTATAAGATCTAACTTAACGATTGTATTGAGAAATCGAACTCACAATCCGAGTCACTCAGTAATACCGTCACAGATCATTCAATATTAACTCAACACGCATCACATTTAATATAAACCCGCGAACACACTGTAACAAAATATGTATTTACATAAAGAATTTTTTTATGACATTAAAACATAAACTTTTACGAGCCACTTCGCATAGACCGGGAGCGCGGCGCGTGCGTTGCGTCATAAAAAATAATTTAATTCAACCGTCTTTATATATTTTGTATTAAACTCATTTTGTATAGTAAATCGCATGATGGGGCAAATTTTATGGCGTGTTATCACTCGGTCATGAATAAATGATAAAAGTATCACCTCGCCACTCTTAACTTAGGGTTAGTAGAAACATATGGCAAAAAATGGTCACTCGTTTATTTACATTTACCGCATAATATATATTCGAAAAATTATCCAAATTAGTTTTTGCAAGCATGAGGTGAAATATTTAATTGAATATATCTGCGATACATTTTTTTTTACCTTTACTATTCTTGTAATAAAACAAAGTCCCCTGCTGCGTCTGTCTGAACTTGAACGCAATGAACTCAAAAACTACCGAATGTATTTCGATAAAATTTTACAGAGGTATAGAGGACAGAACATAGGCTACTTTTTTTATCACAGCACAACTATCACACGGAGTAAACCGCAAGCAAAAGCTGTTTAAATATCAAAAAAAATGTCATCAAATCAAACATTTACCCTTCCATAGAAACTGGCCAGTTGCCGTTATCACATTATCTGTGTATACAGCTGTCTATCCAAAATCAATGTTTAAATTTGATATAAGTTCGGTAAACATCAAGATTCGTCGTAATCTAATTTTGTTACACCTTTGTAAAACGTTAAAGTTCTTCTTTACAGATAATAATGAAACAAAGGTTCAGTATAACATTCCGGGTGGATTATTCCATTCCTTTACACTTTGAAGTATTTCGAATAGCGAATAATGTATACAAGTTTGGTTAACTTTGAATGTTAGTTTGGTTGATTATAATCCTGATGAAACCGATAAGAGATTAGATCCATTGAATTCTTTGAGTCTTATACGTCAAAGAAGGGATGAAGTTCCGAATTCCTTGTGTTTTCATAATATAAAGCAAATCATTTGATTGTATGTCATGAAAGCCTATAAAATTAGGAATTTTACCGTTGAATAACACATCTCACTTTATCTAAAGACATAGATTCCCAAAAAAGACCCACACTTTTACTATGCAAACGTAAACGTAGAAATATCTGCATTTTACCTTCGCATTTTTTATTTATTTGCTAAACAAGGAATAGAATATTATGCATTAGTTATATGATAATACATATTTTGAAATATAGCGAAATGTACGATCCACAACGCTACCCACAGATTACTAACTGTTTTTGCAGTAATCACATGACATGTTATTTCAATGGATATGTTATTCCAGCTAAAATTTAAAAAATATCCAAGAAATAAAAAACAATAAACATAGTAATAGGAATGTTTCCTTTACACAATAATAACAATATTAAATCTAAACTAAGTATAAATAAGATATAATATGATATTTATTACTACTTATTATTAGGATCCTGCTATTAAAATAAAAACAGTTTAATTTGAAAGACCTACGTAGCCTAACTGTCTTTAAAAGTAGAGTCACGTGCGCATGTCCTTTAAAAATAACACGAACTCCCTTCGAGGCTCGTGATCAACTACTTCCAGCAACTTGAAAACCCCGCTTAATTTCCCCCCCTAGCTCCTCGTCTACATTTCAAAGCGGACATCCAGCGTGTAACAATTTAAAACTTTATTCCTCAGATTAATTTTAAAGAAATCCGGTGCTCACAGTGCGCTGTCGGGTTTGTAAAATAAATTCTCCCCGGAGAGGAGATGTTCATGCTGTGGTTTCGCGGGCTCGTGTAGACGTGCGAATCGTCGAATGCATAATATTCATGTTGCATTGTTGGTGGTAAGCGGCGATAGCCTAGTTGGTTGTGGAACGGACTGCCGAGACGAATGTCCGCAGGTTCAAACCCAAAGGGTACACACCTCTGACTTTTCTAAAAAAATATATGTGTATTCTTTGTGAATTATCGCTTGCTTTAACGGTGAAGGAAAACATCGTGAGGAAACCTGCATACTTGAGAAGGTCACTATAGGAATTTCGAGAGTGTGTGAAGTCTACCAATCCGCACTAGGCCAGCGTGATGGACTAAGGCCTTATCCCTCTCAGTAGTAGAGGAGGCCAGTGCCCAACAGTGGGACAGTATATAATACAGGGCTGGTATTATTATTATAGTTGGTGGTTCACTCCAGGGGCCACGTCCAAGACGCCTTTTTCCAATCGTTGATGCTAATTGAAAAGATTTTTTTTATTGCTTTGAATGACGAAACGAGCTTGCCGTTCGCCTGGTGGTAAGCGATACGACCGCCCATAAACAGTAACACCATCCAACTCCTTGAATTACAAAGTATTGTTTGGTATTCCACTGCACTCGCCATTCTGAAACATGGTATGTTAATCAACTTCATCAGCTTATCGTCGGATAAAGCACGGGTGTTGTCAACCCGAACTGTAGTTGGCGATGAGCTGTGAAATGGTACGCCGCCGGTTCGAGTTCCAAACTTCGTGTATGATCTGCAATTTTGAGTCTAATATTTTGGGACAAAAAGCCATCGGACTTCCTGATTGAAATTCAAAACATTATATATATAGTCAGGACTTTGGACTATTTAGGTAGATTCATATTATTTCCTAACATACAACTCTTAACACCCAACCCTATAATCTAATACACGATACAAACGCAAAACGAACGCAACGGGGAAAGCCTAAAAAATCCCTGCAACAAACAATTCCCATTTCGCAACATGAAGTAGACAAACTTCGGTGTTTCAAAATTCAACCCTAAAAAAGGCGAGGCGAAAAAGCCGCGCGAAAAAATCCGTCGCAGGGCGTCGAGTCGAAACGCAAATGGAGCAACAGTGGGCGATGTCATCTACACTGACGACATATAATATTAGCACAAATTAAAGTGGCAGCTTTTTCACTGTAGATTGCGACTGTCGGAGACATTGCTAAATTGCCCGGTTATTTCGACCATCCGGCTCACGGCGCGGTCCTAGTGAATACGGTTTTTTTTTATTGTTAAACGTTGAAGCAATTATATTGTTCTTTTACATATTTTTTTTTATACAATTAATAAAGTATGTATTACATTGACGTTATTTCGTTATATTTGATTCTATAATCTAAATATATGACTGGGCTATAAAACGTATTTCTTTAGTTTATTCCATAATCGAATTCATTCTTTCTCATAATAGTTCTTGCTCCGTGGTTATTTATTACTATACCAACTCCAATACTTAATGTTTCTATTTTTATTCAAGTCCACAACCAATCTAACCATACCTACGAATCGAACGGAATCAGGCTCGAAGGACCAACGAAGCTACCCATCGCACGCACTGCGACCTCAACGAAATCCCACTACGCCTTCAGTATCTCTCGTAACTCCGCGCGATAACGATTTAATTAAGTTTTGAATTCGTATTTCGTGTTTCTTGTGTTATAAGGACGTGTAGGGGCGTTCAATTTTCGCGTTGTGATATAAATCAACGGTTACGTGTTTATTTACATGTAAATTGGGATGTAAGAGTGCTTGATGGTGTGGTTGTGGGGTTAGTAGCGTGTTGGAGTGAGACCATACAAATATACATGAAAATGTTTCTTTAGATGTAATAATTTCTTATGTTTACGCGAATGTTAGACATTGAATATAAACTATTTTTCAGATTTTATACCGGTTTCTTTAATATGATATTGTCCCGACTTTTTGAAAATAGTTTTATTTCGATGCCTTTAGATATGTCAAGTAAATATCATAGGATAGAGGAATAATGTATCAGCTCTGTACAGTATACTGTCCTGCTGGATGAAGGCATTGATAATTCAAATTGTCATCCCATTCGTACTTTAGATCTGCCGCAGTGTTGACAGATTTCATTCACCCTTGAAATTCTTATGAGAATACTTGGTGATGAAAAATTAAATACTATCATACACACACTTACGACTTTAATTCCTGAAGTAGTAGGCAGAGGCGCAATATTGAACCTACTTTTCGCCGCGCGTATTCCGTCCCATAGTGTGATAGAGGGCGGCCTATCGCGAGGGCACAAATTCCAGACTCAGGCTTGATACAAAGTAAAGTCCCAATATCATTTAGCCAGACGCGCGTATCGAACCCGAGACTTCAGCACTACAGTCGTGACACAACTACGCCGACGAAACAGTCAGTTAAAAAATATAAATGAAATAAAAAAATTAACACACCTACTATCAAAGTAATTAGTTTCACCCACGGGAATGACTTGCTAAATTAACAAAATTAAAAAAATATGCATTAAAAAAATGCAACGTTTGACCCGAAAGGGTCTCTCGTGACACATGATAAATGACCACAATTACAACTAAAAGCACAGATAAAAAAAAACAAAGGGCGTCAAAAAAGTATCAGTTAAAATGCAAATCATTCAATGTTCATTCGTTTAAAGCTCACACTGAGTAATTAGATTAAGTGAGTGAATGAATGAGCGGCGAACGAAACGGCCAGTCATTCATTAAGGGTATATTAATAAAAATTGTTCCATTCGTGTTAGTCTAATTATTGTTTTGATTTGAATGTGTTAAGTGACATTTTGTCTATTAGGAATATTTATGACTACTTATCACCCATCACACTCCTGCTCTTTTTTTACTTCAAAGTGGGGTCAGCCCAACACACGTATCTTACGGTTATTGCTGAATAGATATGGATTAGTTTTACCGGACGACTACCAAGGTAAACCTCCTAATGAAAGGCCTAGACTAGGACAAATTGTTCTAGAATAAAATACAATATTATATAAGTCACAATATATGTCACTAGTGTACAAGAAAGTGTAAATAAATAAAATATTAGTCGACCTGGAAATCGAATCCAGGACTATTCTCTAGGCGATATTCATTTCTTACAAATTGTTCTAGAATATAACAAAGTATTAGCCGACTTGGAAATCGAACCCAGAACTACCCCTAGATCAACAAGGTTAACCAACCAACAATGTTAAATTCTTTCTAGAACACATTACCACAACCACTCCTTGTACCAAAAGTGTTACAATAACTATGACTTTACAGATATACTACAACCGCTACATCCAGCCACATCCATAAATTCCCAAGACATAACATTTGTTAACAATAACTCGCGCGCACTGATTACCGGTTATGACGTAAACACGTAAACGTAACGGATGTTACGCACCGAATGGATTAAACACAAATCCCATAAAGATTGCCTCGAGATGCGTACGGATCAAAATCCCTTCGGTGGCTGGCTTAAGTCATAATATAAGGCGAATATTTTTCCTGAGCAATTTGGAAATGGTTAACAGAGGTTCTTGTTCACCGGCGAACATCCTGGGTCTGTTGATATAAAATAGTTTTCAAAACAAGCTTCTTTTCTTAGCCGCTGATTTCAATAGGCCACCCCGATCGCTATCTTAAAATCGACTGCGAAAATGGATTAATCAGAATGAAATTAGTTTGACATTAAAGAGCATGAACATCTAAAATACCTGAATCGTCGGGCACATCCTTTCTTCGTTAAAAACGCATCGAGCCATCTTGAGGATAAGAATTAGGGATAGTGAAAGAAAACGAGTATGCGGGACTCCACAAGTCTGAATTTACGGACCGAGCTAGCAGTTTACATTAATTTTTGCGTGACAGTGGTATCTCTGTCGAACCAACGAAATCAGCACAGCCGCCATGACATGATCTTAATAAATAATACATATTCTTTAATAATTATAAGAATATTTATTTGTTAAATTTAACTAGTAATAAATAGAATAAAAAATTATTTACAATAAACATAGACCACTCGCTTTAACGGTGAAGGAATATATATGGTGAGGAAACCTGCATACCTGAGAAGTTCTATAGGAATTTTGAAGGTGTGTGATGTCTATTAATCCGCACTAGGCCAGCGTGGTAGACTAAGGCCTAATGCCTCTCAGTAGTAGAGGAGGCCCGTGCCCAAAAGTGGGACAGTATATAATACAGGGCTGATGATGATAGACTACTTCCCATTTCAAATCGCCACGAGTCCATAACACACGCCCTAACTGGCGACATCCCACATTTAGTCGACAATAATCCAATTTATCTACCGAGTTGGAAAACTCGTAAATTCCCTAAACTTTGTATAAGGAACGCCCTTCCAAAACTCCTGACCTGGTTATCTTGGCTAATGTATCCGCGCGGGTTTGCGCGCCATTGTTTTGACGTCCATTTCCGTTGTAATAAGTTTAGACCAAGTTTGGGAAAGAGTAAATTCCTATTCTTATCAGAAAATCTTACTAGAATCATAATCTATATGTTGAAAATATCGTGATATTAAGCAATTCAAGTCAGCTTCCTAAATTTAAACTCAAAACTATTTCACAGTATTACACGAACGTTGCAAAATCTCCAGCTAAAGACCTACGACTACTACTGAACTGAGGCCCATATTTAACGCTTAGTCCACCACCCTTACCTTGTGTCGTTCGGATTTTTATCATCAGTGAATAAATTGCTACATGCACACCACCACACCTTTTCTGTCTTCAAGGGGTTAGGACTTTCCCGCCCTAACACACCACTAAACTCTTGTAAGCCAGGACCAGCAGTGGCAAGCGTTTTATGACACCCAGGGGTTTTGAGGGGGTAGGCAAATGTGTAACAGCCATATTTCATCAGCTATGTTAAGTCTTATTTTTGGGAGCAATCCCATAGCATTTACTGAACAAAATTCCGGATCCCGATATTAAGCAGAAAAACCTAATATCACTTCACCAACTCAAGATTCGAACCCGGGACCTCAGCATACGTCAGTCCAACTACGCCACCGAGGAGTCAATAATCACTTTCCTAGTTCTTTTCTCGGATTCGTTACAATTGCCAATAAAAGTCTATTACCATACAATTAACCGGATCCAAACCGGAACAAATCTTGATAATACCACATAATCCTGCGGTGATCCCGTGACGTCACTGCGGTGGGGGTGCTTAAGGGCCATTAAAGCATTTGTCTTGAGGCGGACAAGTGAGCCCGACAGTTTAGTTCAGCGTAAATAATTGTTTAACAAGCAAAGGTCATGTTAAATTTGTTATACGTGACGACAAACTGACTTCACTCCACCTAATGGTAAGTGCAGTACAATAGAATGTCGACTGCAGATGATTACAACTCGGCAGTCGACACAATTATGCCGGCCTGTTGGAACCGGAAATACACAGGCTGCTCCCGGAACGCGACACATTACGTGGACCACTATGACGGGTTTTAACACCTTGTGTACGGTAGTCGATATCCGGGCGGATATACTCGTAAAATATGTCCCACCACCAGCAAAAGTCATAAGCTTTACAAAATCCTGTAAGCTTTGTACTTTGAAGTATATTTGTACTTGTTATATTTTTTCTAATTTATGCGGTATAATATCAAAAAAAAGCAAATTCATATAAAATTTCGCAACTACAAATCAATATGCATTCAAAACCACCGCACCTTACTCTATAGATACACTCGGTCTTTACACCGAATGCACGCCTATACACAGGGGGACATTTGTCGCGGCCCTAGGCACACAGGTAAGTGTGTATACCTCATGGTTGCCAATTCACATTGAGGCCTATGAGGGCTCGCAAACATTTCCTAGTTTTCCCCCCTCCTCCCATCCCAAGAGGGTTCCTGCTCCTTCCGCCACGCTTCCTTCCCCACATATCCCAACCAACTATCCTCCAGTGCCCTGCAGTCGCTAAGCCGCGATATTCTAGTATACCATTCGCACCTTTCGCTTGGTATTGAATGTGGGATCTGATACAAGGAAAAAAAGTCTTCCATAGATTCTAATACCGACAGACAAACCCACAATGTTTATCAGCTAGCGGCACGTGATAGGCCGGGTCTGTGAGCCCTAAAGTTCAAACTATTTGCTCCTGACGTGGGCAGATAAAGTTCAGTTTATGACATAGGTATTCAATTTATCCAACTGTTAAACCCTTATATTAATTCCTTAATCTATAGAATATGTATTAATTTGTACATCGTAAAAAAGGCTGAACGGTTTTCCATTTATTTCGCTGTTAAATGTTCGAAATTCAAAAATATTTATTCAGTTTTGCGGCGATAGTAACATATTTGGAAAATTATAGGCAAAAAGTATTTAATAAATTGGGTGAAAACAGTGTTCGCCCACGTCCCATAATATTTAGGCTTTTTTCCATAAAAATACATTGGCATTTTTTATTACGCAAAAGGCTTATGCATTCATGCGGACGAAGCCGCAAACAAAGCCTGGTTTACATCAAAAATACACCTTAAATTTAACTTACAAAATATTTACCAAAATATAGTTATTTATTTACACAACATACCAAACTAGATTTGAGTGTGAAGCCAGTGTCCACGGAGTGACACCCGCCCTCCAACAATCGAACGTGATGGAGTGACAATGGAGTAATGCACGGAGGAATCCTCTCGTTGTGTCAATTGAACGAGAGTGATTGTCAAACTTGAGTAACCCGCTCATATCTATTTACGGCTTAATTATTTTTTTGAGTTGACCGTTTTTTTAAAAAAAAATTGAGCATCTATAAGTAGATAACTAATAAGCACTCTAAACACTAGCTCCAGTATTCATAGACGTTTTTTTTATCTAAAGATGGCGCAAAGCTGTGTTGCGTAATCCTCCGGTCGAGTAAATAATAGATGAACGAGATTATAATTTTTACTTTTAATTAATATAAAGGGATACTGTACATACAACAAATAATTTTCTTGACACCGGCACTCGCGCCTCCTCAGTTATCACCATAATAATAATTCGACCGTCCGTTTAGTGTTGCCATATTTCGAATGTTGCCGCTTTGTAATTAATAAACCCTTAATGCTACTTTTAAAGACAATATTATGTTTCATTCTTTTTTTTTTACCGACAACGCTAACAGCTGTGATAAGAAAGTAAAACTGGGATAACAAGTCTGTTTCTCAGTGCTAACGGCATGGCAGCCTTCGCAGTGCGTTGGCATAGGGCCGTTGTGATTGGCTAATATTGTTGTATCTCAATATTAGCCAATCACGACGGCCCTATGTCTACGCACTGCGAATCCCGGGCGAATCTGAGAAACAGACTTGTTATCACCGGTTTGCTCCGTCCTTAGATAAAAAGCGTCTATGAATAAGGGGGTAGGTATTCTTAATAGTATTTCTTTACAAGTATGTCATAACTGCCTGGTAGTGGTGGAGGGTCCATATAATCCGGTTTCTGCCGGCTTCCCTTTATTTAGAATTTATATAGAATCTAATTATCATTAGACCGATTTAAAGACCGCATTCATGCATACGTACCTATATGTTATGTCAGATCCCCTTCCAGAAATATCCACCTTTAGCCGTTGTTGCGAGGACTTAATTTTCATTCGCGATAAATAGACGTTAAATAACCACTATCAAAATAGGCACATGTACAAATCGAAATTATTTACACCAGTCTTACAACCTATTCCGCCTACCTAAGGAGGGGGTTAATACCCCAGAATCACCACAAATTCACCCCCAAAACACTTACAACACTTTAAGGGTCCAATTTGACATTCCGTGAGCGCCGCGACCCCATAAAATCCGAACAAAACTACTTATGAAACGTTATACACCATAAAAGAGCGGTAAAAAGTTTGAGCATCTTCAAACGAAGGCACAGTGATTGTTCGGGCGACGGCTCGTCAACGTCGGGTAGCGGGTTCGACGCCCTTGCGACCTGAATATTGTAATGTTTTTATGTTCATTTTGTGTTGGACTAGCTTCTGGCGGCTGCTCCGTCCGTGTGACGTCGGATGACTGGACAAAAACTAAGCAGCTTCGTGTCAGAGAAATTTTCGAAATCAGAGTAGATGCTCCAGAAATTTAAGAGTTAAAACAAAAAAAAACTACATATAAAAGTGGCGAAACGTCCATTTAACCCGATTTCTTACCGGCTTCTCTTTTAGGTTTATTTACGTTTATCTTAGTGTTTTTTTTTTCTATTAAATTGGCCACGATATGTTGGGTAAGACAATTTCTGTATCTCTGGTTACCTTTTGACAAATTTCACCCTTTTCTACTGATTTATAGCTTTATTTAATCATATAAACATCAGGACAATTAAGAATATGCTATTCACAGATACGCCGTTTAATAGAATTTGTTAAGAAATGGTAAAGAATCGTAATTATGACTGCTGTCATTTGCGACATATAGAGTATACATAAAAAACAAACCGTACCTTTGATATTGGCAATAGAAATACAATTAGAACAATATCTCCCAAAGGTCATACCAGATTCATTCTGTCACCGCAAAAAGAAAAAAAACGTTGATTAACAATATTATCAAAGTTCATTAAAATAACCGACGGAAAGTCCGCGAGATTACAATTCCGTTCGCGTGCAAAAAATGGCGATGAAAATACGAGACGCGCTATAATTGACTGCTTTATTTATCGAGTTAATGGTGTGCGAAGAACAATTTCGCGATATCGATAAAAAAATATTTAAGTATTCATACTTTTTAATTATTAAGAATCATTTTTAATAAGATGGCACATAATATCGAGCATCGTATATTAGGTTTTATTGTAATTAATTGCACAGGATAACTCAAGATGGCGATAATAATCAAAGAAAAACGTATTACTTTATTTGATTACATGTAAATGTATGTAAACAGGCCATATAAAAGAAAATTTTGTACATGTCCAACAATCCATCTGTCATTACAGAACCAAATTAACACTCAAAAAACAATTACCATATTAATTAGAAACGTCAAAATCGCCTTTTTTCAATTACACCAAAAAAAAGGTATGCAAAAAATGTGTACGTCGCGGCACGCGTAACGCATACGTAAATATGCAAAGTGCCCGGACAGTTTTAAAAATTAGGCCCGTCCCGGTGTATTTGGCATTCAAATTGAAATTTGAATGTCATACTCAACCAGCCGGGTGACCGTAAAACAATTATACACGCATCCACGATGAAAAACGATAAAAACGAATACGAAAAAAAGATAGGAATGTGTTTGAATATGGTTATTAGGGAATATTATGTATTGTCAGCGGTTTTGTTTGCAAAATGGAACACCATTTAATTAATTAAGTAGCTTTAGCTGGCGGCCTCGACCGTGTGAAAGAGTTTTCCGGCATAAAAGTCCCGGAATATATTTTCCCGGGATAGAAAGCCTATAACCTTCCCAAGGTCTTAAACTATCTCCATACCAAATTTCATAAAAATGCGTCCAGTAGATTTTGAGAAAATTTATACACACAGACAGACAGAAAGGGGTCTTTTTTTATAATATGTGTAGTTAGATATACATTACAGGCACCTCGATATTTTGTACTCCAAAATTCCAATGATCTTACTACTGTTATAGGGCAGTCATCATGTGAGCTTCGTATCGATAAAAAAAACTTTTTCAAACATAAAAAACCTTTTAACCTATCCGCATGAATACGATAACGTCGATATTCCGAACCGTTGTCATTGTTGTATCCATCAAGCATTGTTCCACAGGCACGGTGCGTAAATAACGCAATACCAAAGGTTTGGTTAACGGTATAAAGCCACGTATTTCTTTGTGGTTTTCATTTTTATATTTTTATACTATTGCATATGCGTTCCTTAAATTAATAATGGCTACAAGTTAAAAGTAGCTAGAATATTATTACGTTTGTCTCTGTTTTACCTCTAGAAAAATATTTTACACGTGATTTATACAATCTTCCATATTTGACCAAAGGTATTTCTCTTACAGTGTGACAATTGCCTTAACTTTTTTAATTCTATTGCATCTATTCTAACTATTACGAAAAAAATAAAATCGATAAAAAATTATCGACAAATGCACAACACTACGCCACCCGGAACCGAACGAAACCACTATGCTAATGGACACAATTGATTTGCACGAAACAAATCTGTTTTCGGCCAATTATTGTTATTGTCAATTAATAACTATAAATCATTGTTCGCGTGAGGTCTGAATATAAACCTTAATAAAGTGACACCAAGGTGAGATTTTGTAATGGGCCAGCGTTTTCTCTTGTCTCTGCCCGCGCTAATAAGTCTTTTTTATATCCCGCTTTATATTTCGACGGGATAAAATGTATCTTATACTTTAAGTAAGACCTCTAGCAATAAATCGGTGAAAACTGCGTAAAATCCCATACAGGAGTTTTGCATGAGGCATGAACAAACATACAGACAGATGAATATTCAAAAAACTGTTGATTTGGCTTCTGGTCGGCTATCGGCCTACATTTTTTTATATGTAAAGATAAAATATACACTCAGTAGGCCATACAGAATGGAACTTAAATCCCTGTTTTCGGACACTACATCAATGTCATACATTTGAGTCTACAATGCAAAGTACATTTTCAGTATACATTAAACTACTATGAATAATCTATGAGCATAAAACAGGTGAGAGACAAAACAAAATAACTAAGACGTTAAATTTTTGCATGCCCAGAATATAATATACATGGTAATTTTGACATCGCGTTATTAAATGAAACCATATACTAATCCACTTGGAAATAACACTTTACAATAAGTAACTTGAGCCGTTGATGTAAAATAAAAAAGTGTAAGTTTCGAACTAAATAAATAGTAATAAAAAGTATTTTTAATTTTACGCATCCTAAAGCCACTACTACTACTACTCTAAGAGAATTCGTCGCAGCGGCAACATTATACTTTCAGTCAGTAATACACTCACGCACACGCCATATTCGCACTAAACTACTAAATGATTACTAAATCAGTAAATTAAAACCAGGAATTTTGGTGAAAATATTAGTTATTAATGGATTATTTTTGGCACAATGTCAGCAAAGGTACGAGTATTATTTACTAACGCAATATCAAAATGATTCTGTATATATATAATGCTGAAGAGTTTGTTTGAATACGTCAATCTTAGAAATTATTAAACAGATTTTTATTCTTCACTAATAGTTAAATAACTCTCAAGTGCTATAGGCTACTATTTATCGTGGAATTTATTTTTCCACGCGCGGAACCTGAGGCAAACTAAAATATAAAATATTTTAAAAGAGACCATTCCTCAGTGACTGTATATAACAGCTGATATTGTCATTTATTTCTCAAAGTATTCATTTAAACAATATCCACCGAACGCATCCATTTACTTCGTTTTTAAAATCCCTTTGATCGTCCGAGATAGCCATTTTATTAATTCACTTTAAACAGGGTTTATCTTTACGATAAATTGTGATAATCGGCACGATTCACACGGGGCTATCTGATTTTAACTTATCTCATTGCGAGAGAGCTTGCAGATAGCTTACACGGATTTTGCATTGGACGGTGATTTAAAAAGTGTACTCTGATGTTGTTATCTTCGTTGTTAATGGTAAATGTGGTTTTTGCGTTGGATATCTGATTGTTGAAGGATATTTTGAATTTCGAATCTGAGGGCTCGACCACCGAGATTGAAAAATATAGGAAAGTATAGTGAAGTTACTACGATAGAGGTTTTACCGACCCTTAATTTTTTTTCTGATTGTAAGCAATTCGACCGCCCATAAACAGTAGAAACACCGTCCAACACCTTGAATTACAAAGTATTGTTTAGTGTTCCACTGCGCTCGCCATCCTGAGACATGAGATGTTAAGCCTTATTATGTCTAGTAGTTACATTGGCTACAATGTCCTTCAAACCGGAATACACTGCTGCTTGGCGGCAAAAATAGACATTGTGGTGGTGCCTATCCAGGCGGGCTCATATGAGAGACCTACCACCAGTGAAACTGGTACTAATTAGAAATTATGTAAATCTTGGGCCTACAGATATCTAGAGAGATGCTGCAATAGGCAGACGCTAATGTGTTTTGCACATGACGATTGATTGACGAGAAATCAAATGTCCGATTCAGGACCTCTACCGAACCTTCTAATGAAGCGATAAAAACATCTCCCCAACAATTGAAACTAATAATAGCCCATTAAAACAATAATAATTAACTATATTATGACATTCGGAGTTTAGTATAACGCTATAAACGGCCGCGAGTGGGCAGGCAGGGCGTAACCGATTGACGACATAATAAAAAATTTAATAACCACACAAACACGACATTTATGTGTACAAAATCAATAATACTCAATCATGTTTATTATAATGTTGTTTAAAGTGCCTAGACGTTCGTGGCCATTTCAATGTTTTGCTTTAGTTAGTTATGTTTCATTTGATAGTTTTATTGATATGATACGTCACTGTTATATGGAAGGATGAATGTGTAGTTAAAAATATTTTCGTTTACCGGACTACTGAACCGATTTTGAACAAAACGGCATCAATCTGGAACTATATTCTTTCAAATAAACAAAACTGCGAATATTAAAATTAAACTTTTTTTCGGATTTAATCGCGGTATTTTATATTTTAGTTTTCTCCCGACATTTCACGACGTTTTTAATTTTAATGTCTAACATTGGCGTAAACATAAGAAATCATTATAAAATATTTCATTAAGAAATCATTATAAATATTTCGTAATTTCCTTTATATTTATATTAAAAATGACAAATGGGAGTAACATCGGCCGTAACATTATAAACTTATCCGACAGGTGACTGACCTAAACACCAAACACCGCACGCCCATAGCAATAAGGTTGAAAATCGCCTGTGTCTGCCAACAATCGGGACGCACCAACTGAATGGCCCCTATACAGCACTAAATGAAATTCCTTTTGATCTCGCACAATAAGTACGTTGATTTCTTTCACCCTCTCGCGTTCTCGACAAAATTTCCAATAAATCTCGACGATAGGTCAAGACGATCTCGCTCTGTAATTTTATACTTGTGTCCATTTGATATACAAGTGTTATATGTAATTATATTTGCAGAGTATTGGTGTAACATCACATTTTCAGTCAGTAATACACTCACGTACACGCCATATTCGCACTAAAGTACAGAATGATCAAAATATTAGCAAAGTAAAACTGAGATTTTTGTTAAACTCAATAATTAGTCACAATGTCAGCAGAGGCAAAGACGATTATTTGATTTGATTTATTTATGTATGTTGTATATTCCGTATGCACTCTTACCTTAAACACAAAAAATTTAACAGTAAAAATAAAAAAAATCACACAGACACCCTGACAGATGGTTTCATTTTGTTTATACATGTTTCGATGTAACAAAGGCATTGTAATTCGTTTTGAAAAGGCGGACGAATATTTTGAATGTTTTTTTAGTTTTACTCTTCATTGTGATATGAAATTACAATATTAAATTTTGTTGCATTGTTATTTTTATATAAAAAAGTTTAAATAATAGAGGCTGAGTTTTAAAGTGTGGTATGTAAGAAATCGTTAAAATCAAATCTAATATAAAACTATACTATGTTCTTTTTCATTATTTTAACATGATACACAATTGTACATACTACAGTACTTGCAACATTATCTACTATTTAATAAAGCATATAATCCATCGACAATATTCTTAGAAAATACCTTATTACATACAAATACAGTACAAATTACATCAATTAACGTAATCCGATAAGCTCACCCTGCCCCCTTTCGCGCACCTGGACTTACCACTAATTACCACCATAAGAATCCCCCACCGTGGTATACAACATTAAGCCTTATTTGAGCCAACTCAAAAGGAACCTCATTTGGCTGAAAATTAAATTACTTGGGTACTGCGCGACGAAAAAATACTTATTGTGAGACAGCTTCAGTAGAAATACCTTTATCGTTGATTTGAGTCGACTTTTCCTTGTACAATGTTCATTTTGGGATTAAGTTAGTAATTTTTTTCAGAGGTCTCGTATATTGTTTTTGACATCTATAATATTAATGAAATAAAAAGTTTTATGTTGTTTGCTGGTAGGATAGCGACCACCGTACACAAGGTGTTAAAACCCGCCATAGCGGCCCACGTGTGTCGCGTTCGAGATCAGCCTTTGTATATCCGGTTCCAAGAGGCCGGCATAATTGTTTCGACTGTCGAGGGGTAATCATCTCTCGTCAGTCGACATTCTATTGGACCACACCATTTACCATCAGGTGTAGTGGGATTACATTGACGTGTCCGCATAAAAAAAAAGTTTTATACTTGTAACATGTTAAATACAGTCTAGTCAAATAACTTATTGCTAATTCTAAATTGACGTTTATTTACAAGGGTTCTATTTTCATTAACATTACCCACACTATTACGCAAATACGACCAATAACAAACAGTAGCGTCACCACAAACGCCATCATCACCATACAAAAAGCGCAACCAAAACATAAAACAAACGGCCCGAACAAAACACACAGCCGCCGCCATCGGCGAGCGTTATAGCGCACGTTTAACTCGCGAGTTATGACGCTTCGCCTGATGTTCCCATACGTCACACGAAACTGAATGCGGACACACGGCTAGGAAGGACAGTGAACAAACGCATCAACAAAATACGAGGTTTGCAAAACACATTGCCGTCGACGAAGTATGTGGTGTCGCCTAGGTCTCATATGTCATGTGAAAATGATTACGGACTCACGGCTAGTAAGGATAGTGAACAAACAATGTGATAAAACGAGTATTACCGCTCGCACTAACGCCATGTAAAATGCCGCATCCATAAGTTATAGCAATTCATCTTATGTTGCCGTCACTCAGCATGTCTTTGAAATAGTGAGCGAACTTCCTAACAGAATTATGGCGAACTACACACGGTACACACTATCGGGGAACATAATGGCGGCAATTTAACAACGTTATGACGATCCAGTTGTTCGTACCATATGTTATATAAAACTCGCTACACACGTTCGATGAGAATGGACAGTGTTTTATGTAGGCTTGGGCAAAATAAGATAGTAAACGTTCTGTGCTCTTCATAGTCTTGGTAAATTGTAAATATACAAGCAAAATTGAGATATTTTAAAAAAAACATGGTATATAAAAAAAAATAGAATACTTAATGGCAAGTGATACATGAAAATTCGTAAAAATGGAATCGTGGAAGTATTTGTGTTTTGAAAAGTGAAAAAGAAATATCAGACTATAGCATAATTATTTCTTATGTTTACGCAAATGTTAGTCTTCGAAATAAAACTACGTTCCGGATAGTTTTGTTTCAACAGAGACTGACATTTCATTACTCTTGCATGAAGTGTAAACAACACACACATAGATTTTTATCTCTCAGGGAAAAAAATACAGACTATAAGCTGTCCATGTCCACTTTCTTAATTTACAGACCTGATTCAATTACTTTCAAAGAGCACGAAGAAACAATTCAAGACAATATTGACCGCCGACCCCAGCACTGTGTCTCAAGTGGGATACAAACACTTGATAAATAACTGTTCGGTATAACGCAACAAACTGAACCCTATGTCGATGTAATAAGTGCGGGTATTTCACAATAGTTCACCCAATTTCCCACCTTTTCTATATTGAGCGTATTACTTAAAATACCTGGCCAGTGTTGACTCGTGATAGATCGTGGTATGTGGGCGGAGTGAATCGAGAAATTGTTTTCTTTAACGAACTATATATTTTTTTATTTTATATTTTTACGTGAGGTTGTTAGGAAAAAGTTTTTATTATTCTTAAGTTACTTGGTTTGTAAGTAGAGATTATAGTCATTTTGACAGATATTTAAAAATAAATTTATATGAATTTAGAACAACGTTCCAAACCAATTAAGTCAATTTAGATGGAAGTTAAGACATTCTATCTTTGTTATTATGAAAATTTTATATTACACGAATTACAATAGATATCTAACATCAAACACAATAGTTATAAATATTCCTGATACATCATACACTTTTTTTCAGACCTAGTAAATAAATACGCAGTCACCATCCCCTATATTGAAAATATCACAACCTTACATATACCTACATACATACATCACGCCCCAATCCCATAGAGGTAGGCAGACTATTGAGCGCCACATCAAACAATCTTAACACACCTCTAGCCTTTACCACATTCATAGTTCAAACATTTTCACCAGTTAAGGGTAGTCCTAAGGTTTGTGGACACTTTACCTCATCATAAAATTATTTATTTATTTGCTTACTAAGTGTATAATAATTGCTGTTGTTACATTTTATGTTCTTATGACTTAGTAGTCCTTTTCAGACATTGCTAATTTGAGGACGCTATATCAATAGCAATTTACTACAGATACAATATTTAGATAATGAATTAAAACTATTACCTATTTAAAGACAATACTTAATATTTATAACATCCAACATACAGTTTTGCTTCTTTCCTAGTGGTTGTTAAAATATTCATCTACTGTATAATAACAATTCTGTACCAGATATTTTTTATTTTTTTTTGTTAAATATAGCAAATTATAAATTCCTCAGTGTAATCTTATCCCCTCTGTATACAAAATTTCGAAACACTATCTCGGATGCTGCAGATCCCGAGAAATGGTTCAGAATAAGCAAACTGTTTGTTAAACCGTCCCGTTTGCGATGTCCAAAGCTGTTACTATGTGACTACAAAGTGAGTCTGAACTGTATCTGCTTCGAGATGTGATGGTATTATGAATTACTCTCTTGTATAGATCTAATATACTAACTTGTAATGACTTTTAACCAAATGACGAGTTTTGATATATTGTGAATATTTCTAACAAAATTTGCTTGGTTTAGAGAATGAGGATGATTTTTTTATAGCTTTGAATGACGAGACGATCATGTCGTTCGCTTGTAGTTGCCGCTCGCAGTAGAAAACCATCCAACAACTTCAATTACAAAGTATTGTTTGGTATCCCACTGCGCTCGCCATCTTGCGACATGAGTTGTTAAGTCTTATTATATTCAGTAATTACACTGGCTACAATGTTCCTTAAACTGGAACACAACAGTGACTACCCGCTGCTTGGCGGCAGAAATAGACATTGCGGTGGTACTTGCCCAGGCGGACAGACAGAAAGTAAGTTAATTCCACTGACCCTTTATTAGGATAAGACAAAACCTGCCAGAAGGGAACTATGACGAGACGAGTGAGTAGCTCTCAATGTGCCTAAATAACAAAACAGTATCACTAACTAAAAACATAACTGCACCATTTATAACCCCCTAGAGGCTCTAAATAACAATAACAGCATTGATAAGGTAGTCCCGCTCAAAACGACGGTCAAAACGAATCAATACACAATATTACCAAAGAAGGCAATAAATAACCGTACTAAATTGTACACAAACGGCGCCTAATAAGTGCAATAAGTTCACGTATTAAATACGAATTTACGCTTCTTTGACAGACACCCTGACTGTTCAAACCAGACCCTCCACTTCGCTCCAATTCTTGTACGTATCAAAAGCGGACGAAAGCGAAGGCGGGTCTCATTACACTGGACGTTTTTTACACCAGCTCCGTGATATAGGACGGGGAATTTTATTTAATATAACGTTATTGATTTATTACGCGAACGTCGTGTCCCATATTGGGCCAGTCTATCCCCCTTTCCTAAATTGTGTTTAGCGTGCGCCGGTATGAATGCTGCCATTTTTCATTGTTGCTTATTATTATTTGGCATTTTGGTTTCCGTAGCTCTACTGTTCGAAGGTGGTAAATTATTAGATTAAAATGCGAGTAATTTACAAGTATACATGTTTAATTTATATTCGTCTAGATATATGAAGTATAACATACCTTTTTTATAGGGAAAACGTTTTACTGTTGAGTGCGATTATCTTAGTTTCATGCGTACATACCTGAAACAAAAGATAAGAAATAAATAAAGAATCCATTGCAATAATACACGTTAAAATATTTCTATTAAACTTAAATTCCACATTTTACATCTGTTATTTTTATACAGCTGTTATGCAACCACCATACCTTTCTTATATATATTTACTATCAGCCATATAAACAAAATATTGATAATTTTTTCTTGAAAAGAAAAAAATATTCACTGAAATGTATACAACTTTTGAAGTTTTAAATTTATTCAGCTACTTGTGTGGACTGTACATTACTCCATGTACCTAGCATCGGATTAAAACTCGTTGTAAGTCGCCTATCTGAATAAGAGTCGACGAACAAACATCCAAACAGCCGCACGAGCGCCTTTCAACTCCAACTAGACGGGCGAGGATCGTGGGCCAGCAAAACAGAGGTGGAACAGCTTATGACTATTCTTCTTCGTAGACGTACACTCTTGACAGAGTAGTCGTAGTCATGTTTGGGCCGATTAAAAGCTGACGTTTTCGCGATGTGCCATATGCCTTGATGTTTGGAGGAGTGGAAGCATTCGTTAATTCTTATTACATATTGTTGAATATATTAATTGATTTGCTACTCATCTTAATAATATTCAATATTTATTAACCATAATTGGATGTTGATATTGACTACTATTTAACTAATATATATTGCTGGGTTTTATGAATATGGTTGAATGTTTATAAGTAAACCCATTAACCGCTAAATAAAGTAGTATGAACTTTGTCACATGGATAAACCAAGCCAAGCCAATCATCATCAGCCTATATCTTTTTCCACTGCTGGACATAGGCCTTCTCCAAAATGCACCATTTTACCCTGTTTTCAGCCTGTCGCATCCAGTTCTTGCAGTGACCTTTCGCAAATCGTCACTCCACCTAGCTGGTGGGCGTTCTACACTACATTTGCCGAGTTATTGTTGTTGTCGTTGGTAGATGAGTTACCAGTGAGAATTTTATTTTAAAACAGGCGATTTTTCATCTTAGGTTATTTTTGGTTGGTATCATCGATCGCCGGGTCGGGAAAAGTGATATTAGGTTCTTCTTATCAATATCAGACTGGAATCTGGAAACGCCTCCTGTCACATCATGAAATGGAATACGCACAGCGAAGTGTGTTTGTTCATTAGTTACGTGTCTGCCTACCGCTTCGGGAAGTAAAGGTGTAAGTATCTTGGTTGGTAACCAACAGATACATTTGACACAACACACAGTAAAACACAAATTATTCCCGCTATCCCAAACGCTGGTTCTGGAACCGCACAGTTACAGCGGTGTGTTCATAAATATTTCACACGGGCCCAACATTTGTGAAACTAAGTGAAACCGCGTGTGTTGACTGTGGCAAATTTGTTTACTAATAATTTATAGAGCGAGCTCCCTGCACGGTATTTTACTGTGTATTCTTAAGAAAATTGAGACTGTGGTGTATTTGGGGGGTTTTGAGCATGAACTTAGAACTGATGATACCTTTCGAGTTCGTATTTTGTTACATGCAAGGTAATTTCTAAGTATTGTATTATATACTGTCCCACTGCTAGGAACGGGCCTCTTCTACTACTGAGAGGGATAAGTCCTTAGTCCACCATGATGGCCTAGTGGAGGATTTGTAGACTTCACACACCCTCAAAATTTCTATAGAAAACTTCTTAGGTATGCAAGGTTTTTTCACGATGTTTTCCTTCACCGCTCATAAACATGTTAACGCTGCATCCTGTGGGTGTGAGCAGAGAATACTGAGTACAACTGAGCAATTTTTTCATCACATTATTTAGTTAAGATTTGTCTATTTGCCAAAGAATCTGCCTCGCTTGTTTTGTAAAACTGTTAATATCAAAATAATAAACACCCTTGTACACTTATCTAATTTTAGCATGATATATAAACCTTATAACAAAACATACATGTTAATTTAACCCTACAATAAAGATAACGAATGACGGTACAAACGACCCACTTATATTCTCCTTTGATGCCGATGTAACACTTTCGTATACAAGCATACGATACATTTTGCATTGAATTTTACAAGAATAAGAAGTCAAGTGTGGCGGTTCGAAAGGCCCGCGGCAGTAAGGGTTAGAACGTTGACCTTTGTACTAACAATAATGGTCATATAGTTCTGACTCCTTAAGATAGAAGGGGTATCAACTTTAAGCGACTTTGGTCCCACAAAACACAGGCCCGAACAAATATTTACAGATCACATAAGTTTAGAATTTGACCTGGCAGACGTCTTGAGACAATAGCTCGGGAAGCTATGGACGCACTAATCACTTCTGCTACTATTTTGGAGATACAGGCGTGGGCCTACGTGTGTATGTTTAGGTACTAATTTTACCTTAATACACGGTCATTTTGACATTGCGTTACTAAATGGAATCACATGCTTATCTTAGTGTAAATATCGCTTTGTAATAAGTTACTCGAACCGTAGGTGTAAAACAAAATAAATATCAATAAAAAGTAATTTTATTTTTCCACACCCTTAAGTTACTACTACTACTCTTAGAGAATTCGTCGCAGCGGCAACATCATACTTTCAGTCAGTAATACACTCACGCACACGCCATATTCGCACTAATTACGCAATGATAAAAAAATTAGAAATGTTAAATTAGGAATTTTGGCACAATGTAAGCAAAAGTAAAAACGAGTATGTGTTTCCATTTATTAGTGCAATGTCAAAATGACTATATACATAAATACGTGCAATAAAGTAATAATGCGTAAATAGATTACAAAAATTATCATACGTACCATATCTAAATTTTGAGTAGATTCATGAAATTAAATAATTTATTTGAATCTGTAAAATGTTAAACATTATTAAGATTAAAAAATACATTTAGTTATTTGGTTTAGAGCAGCTCATTTATTTACTTGCAAACAAAAATATCCTGTCAGGAATCATGAAATAATTTGATGATAATTTTTTTTTTAATATACCATTAAAATCAGTACATATATATAGTAAGCAAAATGGACAAACCAGTCCACAATTAACTTCGTTACCCAAATAGAGTTCCAGTAATACTTTTGTTCTAGAAGGCAAAGACGCGAACAAAACCCAGTCCTGCAACCTTGATTTGATCTTCCGAGAATCACGTTTGAGCCGTTACCATCGAACGTGTGAGCGCGAGGTGCCAATAAAAGATTTCTACAAAAGATGTTTAGCAAAACTGTTCATAAAATATGTCTGATAGGGGAACATATCTAGGTATATTTTCTCGAATTTGAAGTAACATTTGGCCTTAGTTTAAGTTTCACAAGAAAGTAGTGGTTGACTCGTTTCTTTTTCTTATTTTTGGACTAATCAAATATGACGTTTCTATATAAAAGTAATCTACATATTGTTTATCTGAACTTCGCATATCTGTTTTCCAAATAAACGGCATATTCCCTTCCTTTTCCTTTTATATTATTAGTACACCTTGCTACCAACTAGCTTGCTTTACATATTTTTTTTCAGTCGTATTATTTACAACTAACATTCATCCAACAAACATACTTTAAACTATAGAATTCGACACGATAACTTGTAATGCTTTCTGATTTAAATATTACATTGAAGAGAATCATACAATCATTCCAAATTGATTTATACCAGCTCCCTTGCAGACCTGTCTATATTTTTTTACCTTGTACCAATACAAAAACATAAGACGGTCAAGGCGGCCATTTTGAAGGACAATCAACGATTCCCTCCTCTCAATCCCGTCGATACAAACCTAATCCATAAAACCTCATCATATATTCTCATGGTACGTCAAAAAAACTTCGGCAATCACGCGTGCAATAAGACCTTTCCATATTAAACAATAGGCACAACTTTTCCAATACACCTTTCCCGATATCCCCCGGGAGGCGTCCCCCCCCCCCCCTCAACGGGAGCGTATCCCGAATGTTTCCATATGAATCCCATATTTTTTTTTTCTCGCTGATGTTTTTTACGTATTTGATCTTCGACGCGAAGATACGAATGTTGGAAATAAGTTCGTACACTGACTGGTAATATAATATTGAGAATTTTTGTTTAAAAAATATATTTATTACTAAAAGGTATGTTAAGAGACAAATGTCCACGGGTTCAAATCCCAAGGGCTCACATCTCTGCCTTTTCTAAAATTACTTTGGTATTCTTTGTGAATTATCGCTCGCTTTAACGGTGAAGGAAAACATCATTTGGAAACCTGCATACATGAGAAGTTCTTTATATGAATTTTTAGGGAGTGTGAAGTCTACCAATCCGTACTAGGCCAGCGTGGTGGAAAAGGCCTTATCCCTCTCAGTAGTAGAAGAGGAGGACAGTATATAATACAGGGCTGATATTTAAAAGATATGTTTAATACGTGGATATATAATCGTCTGTATATGCAACGCCCAACAGTGGGGTTTAAAATTTACTTTCTCATAGCCCACTTTGATGTGTGCTCGGCATAATACAGTTTCAACCACCGTGTAGATTTTCATCATAGTTTTTATGACCGGCCTAACGCTATATCTCTGGGAAATTGTAACCATATTTACACTACAAGGATTACAGATTTCTAGTAAATTTGTATTTAACGGTTATCGTATTAAACAGCTACAGTAGATAGTACTCATTATACTATTTGGAAGCATAGATTACAATATGACTTTTGTATTTAGTCGGCTTATACGTGACGAGCATTTACTTATAAGTTGTGAATTAGGTTATAAATAGTCAATGAAAAATATATCCTACGAGTATAATTTAAGGCATATTATCCTACCCTACCATTCGAAGATCCGAAAAGCAGAGTTCAGCATACAAACACAAGAGCAGTACACGATTTCAGATATTTGCATAAAGCTTTTAACTTGAACATTGGCGCCTTCTACACTCAACCCTTGCTTGTTCTTAAAATAGATATAATTAAAGTATATTTATAAATTCGTATTAATCTTAAGACTGGTCGCAGTTTAGTTAAGAATTTTAACCATACCTATACTCCCGATGAGTGGCGATAGCCTAGTTGGGAGTGGAATGGACTGCCGAGACGAATGTCGGCAGGTTCCAAGAGCTCGCACCTCTAACGTCTCTAAAGTGTTATGTGTATTCTTGGTGAATTATCGCTTGCTTTAACGGTGAAGGAATCATGAAGAAATCTACGTACCTGAGAAGTTCTCTTTAAGAATTTTGAGCGTATGGTGAAGTCTCCTAATCCGCCCTAAACCAGCGTGGTGAACTAATGCCTAAACTCTCCCAGTAATGGCCCCAGTGATGATAGAATTGACAAACACTAGTGCTTGCTCCTGAGACGATAATAGACACTAAAGATTATCTGCGGTTTTCAACAATCTATAGAATATATCCAGTCTTTGGCGAAGTTAAGTATTTTATAAGGTGTCACACAACATATTATTTCGACCTAAAAAAAACTCACGAGAAAACGTACGTCAAATTGTCATGGTCGTCACGTCTGTATCTAATGCCGGTTAAAGTAGTAAACTTGATAAATAAGTATCCAAAGACTTAGAAAAAAACCGGGTCTGCAAAATCTAAAATGTCCAATAATTCTTTGGTTTTCATGCCTCTTGAGCGAAGCATTAACACAATTGCCAAACCAAATCAAACCTTATTACCAACTCAAATATAACGATATCAAAATTAATACGTAATACCAATAGCGCAAGTATTATCTTGCCAAATAAAGAAGTTGCAAATGTCATTAGAGTTATTGGAATACTGCGGCGATGCCCAGAGGCTCGGTTACTGAATTAACAAGACAAACTTACGAATATAACGAAAGTTTATTATCTAATTCGGTCGGTCTGTTTGTATAGAAATATCGGTTTGTTCAACAATTTACGGACACTATAATTGGGTTTCGGCTCCCTTGTAGAAAATATAGAATATTCAATTTAGCTATTATCGAATGGAATTTACACAGCTATGGAATATCGGTAAACGGTAAATTTACCAGGCATTCTATTATAAGCTTTTTTTTATTGCTTTGAATGACGAGACGAGCTCGCCGTTCGCCTGATGATAAGCGATACGAGCGCCCATAAACAAAAAAAACACCATCCAACACTTTGAATTACAAAGTATTGTTTGGTATTCCACTGCGCTCGCAATCCTGAGACATGAGATGTTAAGTCTTATTTTGTCCAGTAGTTACAATATCACTTTGCCCGACCCGAGGGTCGAACCAGAGACCTCAGCACTGCAGTTGTATTTATTTATATAACCGTCAGTTACTAACGGTACTAAATCATACACAAGGGGTAGTAATATTGTATTAATAATTGCAAAATAAATGTAACAATGTTGAAATATTTGGAGAGGTGAAAACAGTTCAGTACTAAAGCGGTGTTATACAAAGTTGGTGTCAATAAATCGGTCGGCCACTTCTAGGAATTCCTGCTAGTCGTAAAAAAATATATCCATATTCTCGGAAATAAGCAATAGTATTTCACGCGACAAGGGCGCAAACCTGAACACATTTGTCCGTGTCGTTCAAAGGTGGAACAGCAGTGGCCACCTCGACCACAGGACACCCACATCTGCTTCTTCACTTGTTTCAAATATACAATCATTTCCATTCAAATAAACATTATTTTTAGTACATTACAAACCCGAAATTATCTGTCGAGAATCAGTAGGACAATCCATTGCACTAATTTTTAACATATTATGTTATATTTTATCCCAACATATTAAAATTTCATCACGCTGGTAGCCTTTTGTATTAATAAAAGTCCGGCGCATGTGGGTCTCTGCCTGATACCTACTATTATTTTTGTACTTTTATATGATCTTTTTTAACAAAATCTCACTTGGATCTTTCAAATTCTGGTATATAAAAATTAATCTTGTACGATTGAGAGCAAATACGATTGAGAGCAAATTTTACAATAATTTTTAGTCACTTTAAATCGAACCCACGTCTCCCACACTAAACTTTATAGCCAAAATCAATCGAAATACCAACGATCTAAAATCGAAACAATAACCTAGATCCAGACGTCGCCGGAGGCTGTATGCCTAGACATCCATAAGTAATCCCGGTACGTACCAAATTGCTTTTCGCCACGACTGGGGAATTGTTTTTTCGACTGGGCTCGGCGACACGTCTCCAATACGGCACGGTTTTTGTATATGACACGATTGATATCAGATTGGGTCTTTTGGGAGGACTAGTCTATTTTAATGCTTGTTTTTTAAGGAAGATTATTCAGTAGTCAATTTCTTGTATGCTGGCGGTAGGATATATTTTATATCCGCCCGGATAGCATCCACCGGACACAAAGTGTTAAAACCCGCCATAGTGGCCCACGTAAGTGGTGCGTTCCGAGTTCAGCCTGTGTATATCTGGTTTCAACAGGCCGGCATAAATGTGTCGAGTGCTGAGGGGTAATCATCTCTCGTCAGTTAACATTCTAATGGACCTCTCTCCACTTACCATCAGGTGGTGGTCACTTTGCCATGCTCGTACATAAAGCCAGAGTTGATGATTATACTTGATGATCAGAGTGCATCTAACACATAACTATTTTTGCAGTTAAGTAGCAGTATGAAGAGTTGCAGTCTTTAAAGAAATGGGCAATAAAACGCACACATCAAAATTAACGCAGTTTATAAATTAAATAAAAAAACCGCAATAAAATCCGATAGCTTGTTTTACTTTCGATATGAACATTCGCGTAAACATAAGAAATTGTTACACACATTATAAAGCTACGAAAGCAATACATACAGCCAACTAACCAAACAACATTAAAGTTTTGAAATAAGAACATTCCATAACACAATTTCGAACACTTCTCAATACCACTGTCACATCACTCATCTTTCATAAATCCTTCACTCTAATCTCAGTTCCTCAAATTCCAAATTTATGACCTGAGAAATCAAATTAATAATTAATAACTCAGGAGGCGATATAAATTAATGCCGGGGAGGGAAGACGCCCGGTTTATTATTACTCAAGTTTACTTTGTAGTTGGTGCGGGAATCGATAGACCACGGTGAGAAAATTAGTTCTATCAATTATGAGACTTAAAGCGTGATTTTAAAGGCTATTTTATCGTAGCTCGACAGTCCGTTTAACAAAGTATCATACTTCATAGTACAGGTGCATGACAGTCTAATTGGGACTGAAACGGTTTGCTGAGACGAATGTCCGTAGGTTCAAAACTTAAGGCACACTTTTGAGTTTTCAAAGTTATTGTTTATCAATTATCGTTTGCTTTAACGGTGAAGGAAAACATCGTGAGGTAACTAGATAGAATTGTCTTAAGAATTTTGAAGGTATGTTAAATCTGGAAACCCCCGCTAGACCAGCGTGGTGGACTAGGACCTAACACCCTTCCTTATAGAGTGGCCTGTGCTCAGCAGTGGGCAGTATATAATATAGGTATACTCAGCATTAGACAGTACATAATACAAGGTCTTTTTGAGATTGCGTTCAAAAACTAAATCACAAACTTGTCTTTACCTGTGCTAACATTGCGTCAAACGTCATCCATTAATAACGAAAATTTTTACCAAGAATCCCAGTTTTAATTATTTTTTTTATCATTTTGTAATTAAGTGCGTATATGGGGTCTGTGTATTTTTGACTGAAAGTATGATGTTTCTGCTGCGACAAATTTTATTATAGTAGTAGTGGTATTAGGACGTGTAAAATTAAAATTACTTTTTATTTAGTAACTTATCATAAAGTATTATTATCAAGAAGATAAGTATCTCATTTAGAAACACAATAACAATTTGATTTGGTATAATCATATTATAGGACGAAATGCACATTGCGAAAAGTGGTTGCAGTAATTGCTCCTATGTCTAACTCTTCGGGAGTAAAAGGCGTAAGTGTATGGTTGCATACTCCATAGTATCAGCACTTATTTCTATTTAAGGGTACACAAAAATGTATAACACCCACATTTCGACAACGCTGTAAAATAAGGAAGACTTCGTGTTACCATACTTGTCGAGTTATTAAGTACTAACTTTTGCTCGCGGCAAAATTACACAAAATCATTGTAAGTTGTAGCCTATGGGTTATTTGATGTATAACCAATATAACTGTAAAGTTTTATTCAAATCCGTTCAGTAGTTTTTTCGTAGAAGCGGAACAAACATACATACATCCATACATCCATCCCCACAAACTTTCGCATTTATAATATATATTACATTGCAGACAATGTGTACAGCATCGCTGTTATATATAACAAACCATACCAACTTGAAATCACAATTTACCCAACATCCCAATCAGGTCAAACGCGTCAAAAGCACACAGCCTCCATATATCACGCAAAATACGATCAACTTAAACGAAAAGCCTGAACGGGACTTAAATGCAATTTAAAATCACCCAATACGCGGAGCAATAAAGCATATTTCGACAAATATTACGGCCGATACGGTGGCCCGCACTCGTTCCCAACCATGAATAAAGATTGACCCAATATCTCATTCCTTTAAGACATTTTACTTATGACGGTAGTTGTAAATTTTCTAGCTCACCATAAAACTTGCTGGGGGAAAATGGACTTTATATATAAAGAAATAAGTGTCATTTACGTTAGATTGTGTCGCAATAAATTGAGATTAACACTAAAGCTTATGGGTGATATATTATTAGATACGTTTTGACTTAATTTTCACAGTTGTTTTGAGTGCATTTGTGATTTATTTAATTAAATTGGGTCGCTTGGAAACACGTTCTGTTGCTACATGAGCTTGTCATTAAAATATTTTCAGTGATATATCTGAATTTATTTTCAGTTACAAATTATATGCATAATCAAAATAAAATTATTTAAAAAGAATACAAGTACTCTTAATCTCAAAATCGTTCGAAATATACAGTTTTTTTTTAATAAAAATATCTAACAGGTTAATATTGCCGAGTACAATTTTTTTAACCAACCTAACTTAATATAAATAAAATATTTCTTTTTAAAAAATCAGCAGCTTTTACTATCTACATTTTTGTATGACGTCATATAAAAACACATTGTAACTTATAATTTATACTGTCGTACAACTTTTTTACCCCTCCAAATACAATGTTACACACATAAACGGCATGCAACTAACCGAACATAATCACTGCAATAATTATTAATAGCCGATCAAGGGAGCGTTAAGATTCCCTCCTTAGCTACCCCCTTGCCTTCCTAATTGCAACTCCCGACAACAATGGCCGGCGGAGTAAATGGCTCGAAAAATTACGCACTATTGTACAAGCGTGACTTTCTTTGAGCCCTATTGTCTAAACTGTTCGACAAATTGCGGGCGCTTCGCTGAGAATGTGTGTTGCAAATGTTTGACATTGGCTGAGATTGCTATTTTAAACGACATTTGTATAGAATTTTACCAGTATTGGCGGACATGAAGCATAAATATTACGAACATTTGTGCATCAAGGATTACCTCCTCGGATTTGTGCATAAATACTGTTAATTCGCTGGATATTCGAGTGGATAGCGACTACCATACACAGGGTGTTAAAATCCACCATAGTGACCCACGTGGTGTCGCGTCCCGGGATCAGCCTGTGTACATCCGGTTCCAACAGGCCGACATAATTGTGTCGACTGTCAAGGGTTAATCATCTCGTCAGTCGACATTTTATTGGATTCCACTCCACTCACCATCTGATGTAGTGGGACACTTTGACGTATTAAAAATATACACATATATATTTATTATATCACGTGGCCACGAAGCAGCGCCTTTATGCAATTTTAAATAGACTTTACAAAACAATCTGCATACAAGTAGATTATTACCATACTGAAATACAGAAAATATCGAAGGATGTCGAAAATAGGGCGCTTACTTAACATTGTTAATTGCAAGACACAGATGGTACAAAGAATTCATCAATGGGGATCGCCGTAATGAGACGTAGCAAAATATAATCTTACGGAACCGCGTTAAGGACTGTTTTCCTTTGCGTGTATCCAGACTGTAAAACCACTGTTGTTTACATTTAGGAAATTAATAAAACACAGAATACGGAAACAAAGTCCGGCTTTAAACCGCTGTAACGAGTCGGTAAAAGAGAACGGTCTTAGTACACACTCTCCCCTAGTCTTTGGTGAACACCACCAAATCATACCCTTATTGCTATTACAAAACACATCATACAGCTACCCTCCTATCTCCACCCGACATATTAACATGTCCCCAATCTCTCCCGTCCTTATCAGCGTGACAAACGGCCGGTCTGTTGTACAAAACCTCATACATCACGTTCATTAACAATACATATCGGATATTGGTATTGTTAATTGGGTCTTGGAGACGTCTCGGTGCTGGTGATTTGTAGGTGAAGGGGTACACTCTGTAACGTGGTGATGATGATCCATCACCATCGATTGACTCACTTGTCTGTTCTGTAGAATTATGAATCAGGCAGTACACGCTCAATACGGAAAGCTGGGTATCACTTTAAATTTATTTTAATTAACCATTAAAACCTACAACCTACCTTAGTAAGCTATTTTCGTTTTTCTGTAGAGTTCTAAGTCAGCTAGTACACATTCAATAGTAGTCAATAGCAGGGCATCTTTTTTTCTTAAGCACCGAAAAATTCCATAACTATCATATACCTGTTAAGCTATAGTATCATTAAAAAACTACCTTCTTTTGCACTACTTATACTGGTCTAATATTGGGCCAATGGCTCCACCGATTCGTCAGTACAAATTTGCAGCCCAAACCAATTAATTGCTTACTAGCTTTAGCCAGACGCTTCGTCCGCGTAAAATAATATTCCCGGCATAAATGTACTGATAATATTTTCTCGAGATAAAAGGTCTCATATACTTTCCAGGTTCTCAAACTATATCCATACCAAATTTCATCGAAGCCCTTTTGATAGTTTTTGAGTTTATCACGGTCAGACAGACGTGACGGCGGACTTTTTTATAATATGTAAAGATAGGTATTCATCTTCAAAGCATTTCTCAACTAAAACGTCTAAACCACCTAACACATCACGTCGAGTTTATTTTCAACTCATTTTCATAGTATTCTACAGGCGACCGCTGTAATATCCTGCGTAATTCACGTGAATACCTAACGAGATCCTTGACACGGTTTTAATGACACAGGGATTTTTAGACGGAGCTGTTCTGAAATGGCTTTCTGTATAGCAGCTCGCCAGTATTTTGATTTATGATTTAGATTATAAATTAGTTACATGAAGTTACTTTATGTTTATTGGTGGTTGGTCTATCTTATGTGAGAGTCGCCTGGGTAGGTCTATTTCTACCGCCAAGCAGTAGTGTGTAGTCACTGTTGTGTTTCGATTTGAAGGACGCTGTAGCCAGTGTAACTACTGGATATAATAAAACTAAGCATCTCATGTCTCAAGATGGCGAGCGCAGTCGAATACCAAACAATACTTTTTAATTTAAAGTGTTGGGTGGTGATTTTGATGTTAAACTTTGGTCGTACCGCTTACTTTCAGGCAAAGGTAAGCTCGTCTCGTTATTCAAAGCAATAAAAAAAACTTTGTGCGTCATACAGAGGCGAAGGGAGAAGTTTTCCGAAATGCAACCCGACACAACATATAGATACTAATTTACATAAATGCGGTCTGCAAATCTTTCTAATGATTATTAGATTTTACGTAAATTAAGAAAGGGAAGCCGGCCAGAATCGGGTCATATTGACCCTTTGCCACTGGAGTCTTATTGTTTTTCTGAGTTCAAACTTACATCCTTAATAAAGGCCATTCCATCAACCTTACTAATAAAAGCGTCCAGCGGTCACAAATGGGCGTTGTCGCTGCTTCGAGAAACACTAATCTTACTAGACAGCACTTCGCACACACGCTTGAACAAACAGCATTTCGCAAGTCTGCATAACTGTCTGGTGTTGCGTGTTCCTTTAGACACTCCTCGAAGGTGAGGTCATGTGGACATCATAGATCATTCATGTGTTCATTGATAGACATTTGGTAATTGGCGACTGTGTTTTTACTTACAGGGTATGAACTAGTCACGCCTTGACAGCTTTCATAGGAGCTTGGTTTTTCTGTTCTTAATGTTTGGCAATTAAGAATATTTAAGACTTATTGTAGAGCAGAAAAGAAGAATTTTGTCCTTTTTTTATTAAGATCATAGTTTAAGAAATCCAATACGAGCTCTGTGTTGATTATGACCCATTTAACGTTAACTAAAATAATAAATTCCAAATGAATTAAGAGCATTGAGCCAATTCCAAAAACTCATCCACTCAGACAACCTTTATAAATGGAAAAATATTAACGATGGCGGAACTGCGAGCAAAGTTATAAAAATGACTGAGCTCTGGGTAACAGATATTAAGAAAAATACACGTATAAAAATAGAGAAAAAATACAGGTCAATTTGAGAACCTCCTTTTTTAAATCGGTTAAAAACGCCATCACAAAACCAGACACAAATTAACCAGTACTAAAACTTACCGGCATTCACTGGTACATTTATCGTCAGATCTACCGGACCCCTGTTGCTTCAATCAGTTAGATCCACGAGATAAGCCACGCCGCGTGCACTTACGAGACTATTAAACAGAATGTTCGGACAGCGGCATACGTAGAAATTGTAGTTGTTTTGGTATTAAGTTATTTTAGATGGGCCTAATTTTTAGGACTTGAATCAAACGATAGTCGACGAGCTTCCTTGGGAGAGAGGTTGTATTGTCTTTACATTTAAAATAAAATGCTTTATTTATCTCGCAGGTGAACATAGTTGCGCTGATGTTATGTCAAAGTACATGAGAATATTTAATTATTACTTAAATAAAGTCGCTTATATAATTACAGACATTTTATACTTCCATTGTTTGTAACAATAGACAATATACTAACTACTCCTTATTTTATTTTACCTTACTTAATATTCGTAAGTAATATTTGGCTTTGGTTTTTGAAAATTCAGATAATTTTTTCGGGGCTTAGGTATCGTTTAACTTAATATTGCAATGCAACAATAAGTACACACATAGCATACACGTGTTTTATCCTTTTCAGGGGTATTCAGAAATGTTATACCTACATTTGGCCAGTCATGTAATAAGAGGTAAGATTTAGTATTTATCGGCCCAATTCCAGACTCCAAAAATACATAAACTATTATTTCTTTTTTTTTGGTTTCGCGTAGAAAGTGCTTTATTACTACCGCTCAGCCTTTGTTGGGCGACTGAGCGGTTCTGTTGTGGGACACCGTGCCTTACGACCCGGCGTTGTGCCGCCCAGATTTGAGAAACATCACATTTTCCATATTATATTATATAACATTGTCCCGTACAGGCCCCGTTAGCCCAAGTGTTGAGTGCATGAACCGCCGGGTCGGGGGGTCGCGACCCGCCTTTCACTTTCTTATGCAACTTTATAGAAATTTATTGATTTTAATACTCGCACGGTCATGTACTGATGTGAATCTATGCAGGTGTGGTGATTGTTTTTATATAATCGGTTGTACCAGAGGGGGTAGACAGGCAAAATTTACTTTCATTAGTTGTCTAGTAAATGACAATACACCGCCTTAACACTGGATAAAGCTAGCAAAATATGGGTGTGTTACTCCTCTGCCTACCCCTGAAAATGGAAATATGCGTGATGCTATATATAAATTCATTAATAGCATTAACAGTTTATCTTAGTCACTGCTAAAATTTATATCTTTACTAACATTTTTGCAAGCAAATTAACTAAATAATTAAAAAAAAAATACGAATTATTTTATAATAACAATTAACAAAATGCCATTCAATCTTGAACCTTAACTCACAAAACCTTCAGAGACAAAAGCAGACTTTAACCGACAGTTTTTAAACGCAATCGACTATGCATTAATCAAGATAACCTTTCCCTAATGCCTCTTAATGATTAGTAATGCATCAATTGAACTGTATAATAACTAGATAACATTCACCAACGCGTATCTCCTCGGATCTACGCTGTACGCGGAGTGTTTAGTACAGCAGTCGTGGATTCTACAAGAGCGGCTTCATTTCTGAATAACGCTACTTTTACATATTATAAAACTGTCTGTCTGTATGTTATAGATTTTCTCAATATCTATTTACCGGTTATTTATAAAATTTGACATGGAGATAGTTTCAGACCTTGGGAAGGTTATAGGTTATTTTCTATTCCAGGAAATATATAGCGGGAATTTTATCTCGGAAAACTCCTTCACGCGGGCGAAGCCGCGAGCAAAAGCTAGTACTATTATAAAGCTGAAGAGTTAGTTTATTTCATTGAAAGCGTTAATCTTAGGAACTGCTTAACCAAACCAATAACCAATTTTTATTTGTTTTTTTGTTATTAGGAAAATATAAAGCGGGACTTTTATCCCGGAAAAACTTATTTGACGCGGGCGGAGCCGCGAACATATTGTATTTAAATATAGAGGACAATATACAAACCAAACCGGTAATTATGGTCGAAAATAAATAGCAGTTAAATGGACGTTATCGATATTGTCAGTGTAATAGTAAAAACGTATACTTGCGACAATTTATACATTGTAATAATAAATTATGTAAGCCTTAAGAGTAATATATTTGATTTCAACAAAATATAAAAAAGAACAGTATTTTCCAAATAGTGTGACCATTTCATATTCCTTATTAATTTAATAGTTCATTCAGAAAAAGATACGACGTGGACAGACAGCAGCTCAAGTCCGTTCTACTAGCAATGTCGCAAGCCATATCGCATATACCTTTGATAGTAATAAAAAAAAACTCTTATTCGCTTGTAGTTAACAATAATCTTACAACATTCTTAACATACACTCAAACCGCGAGAATATCAATAACCACGCCTAAATATAAATTCTACAATGTTACCTCACTGCCCATCCCATTACTTGTATCATTGCGCGAACGATAGTGACCCTCTGAACTCGGAGAATCGATTTCGCAATGGTCTCGTGAGAATCACGGTACGCGTGTCTTGTGGTGTGTCCTGCTTGCGCGGGTAGCAAGGTTCAAAGATCACTTGATAGACCTATTTAATTTATTCAGAATATATCTATTGATTTAGATTGAAGTGGTTGTTTAATGTTGCAATGTTTCGGTATTGATGTTCTAATACGGTTTGATAAAGCTCGATGGAGCTTTTGACATGTTTAGTTGTGGAATTCGATTGGCTGATGATGATGATGATGATGAACATTTTTTTTTATATGTGCACGGTAAAGTGACCTCACTGGACCTGATGGTTAGTGGAGTGAGGCTCAAAAGAATGTCGGCTCATGAGAGATGATTACCCCTCGACAGTCGACACAATTATGCCGGCCTGTTGGGACCAGATATACACAGACTGATCCCGAAACGCGACACTTACGTAGACCACTATAGCGGGTTTTAACACCTCGCGTAGGTGGTCGCTATCAGGGCGGATGTAAAATATATCCAACCGGCTATAATTATCTGGTGGTAAGTTAGAACTACCTATGTGAAATCAACGATCAGCTGAATAACTTATCAAATGTAATCTCAAGCCGCCTCTACAACACACTTAGAACTATACAATATTAAAATCCGATAAATAGTTTCATTTCTATAAATGGTAAATTTCTATAATAATTAGATTAGTTGGAATGTTATTTTAACCGTCACACCATATTACTATGCAACGGCATACACCCTGACAAACTACATAAGAACCCCCCCACCAATATCAACTAATAACATATCCAACGTGTCACAAGCAAGCACGTAACAATTCATGGAGCATCGTGTGTTTATAAGAAATTTAATATCCACCGGGCGGTTGACAATGGTGCACTTTGATCGCACGACGCGGCAAACATTATGACTGACGTACTAAACGGGTATGCGGATGCGGTATTTTATATATATAAGACAAGAGGATGGGTTGGAAAACATGATACCTAGCTAAAAAGTATCCTAGAAAT
>NC_051117.1:306417-323084 GCF_014839805.1 Manduca sexta | reverse complement strand
CGGTAGAAATAATTTTATGAATAAAACATAAACTGGCTAAGGTAAAACAAATATATATTATATTCCGTCGAGGTAATAGAGAGGGCAGTAACTCAGAAAAGGCGATTCTGTTACATGGTTGACTAGATTATCTTATTGTTCTTACTGTTGTTTATCAAACAAGAAAATGCATTTCTAATTTACGTAGATATATGAAACCTAGATAGAAAGTTCGTTATGTACATTCCAAATCAGTAATAAAAAAATGGCCGCCTTTGACTTGCTACCCTCTCGATTACCACAGCAATATTGTAAATAACGTAGATCATGATTTGTATGGGTCATAATTTTAATTTAACGAAAGGACGGTAAACGCCATGCTAAGACATAACACCACTGAGGCTAATTTTAAAATTTCATTTTATTGTCCAACACTCCTTAAGAAATATTATCAGCAGCAAATATTTTGGCAGCAAAGCTCTTCAAACGGGAAAACAAAAGTGCTTGCATTTATTTACAAACAGACATCCCAGGAACCTTTAAGATTTCCCGCATACTAGCTAACTTAGGGAAACTTTATATCACGTGATAATTTCCACAAGATCCGACCTCCCATACCAGTTCCTATCTCAATGCAGTATTTAAAAATCATAACAAATATAAAACTCTCAAACACGGGAACATAAGACACGAGTCACTCGTAAAAAATCCGACGACAGTTTTATAAGCGATTTTACGCTCGCCTTTACTGTCGCCAGAAGTGTTAAGTAAATTTTCCAGGTTGCGCCCGCATTTCTTTATTTTACGACTGACTTGGAACGGATAATTTGTCCACAAGTTTGTTGGCATAAACTCTGGTTGTTTATAAAATAAATTATACGTGTTATTACATCCTGTGTATCGTGGGATGTTTGTTATCAAGATAGTTCAGAATGTCGCATTTCTACATCAGACTAGTGGATAATAGATAGAGTGTTCAAGTATTTCTACATCGACGAAAAGCATCTAAACGCACAGTATGGGCGCGCAGTTGCAATATAGACTTCACATACCACGTGATTTAAAGGCGTGTTTGCATATTAACACTGTCTAAGAACTTATGAAGTAAGGAAAAGAATTATACCTTCCACGATTTTTATCATTTCGGTCACCAGTGTCAACAAGTATTGAACTGGCTCGGGATCAGAATACTGAAAATATTGAAGTTCACGGTATGTTAAGCATCAATGTCAAAGTTGTCATCGCTAAAGCCATGTGTGTGTGAAAAAATAATTTTCGCATGCTATATTCAACATTACCTAAAGAGTAGATTTTATGAATCAATGCATATTAGAAACATTTAAACGTTCAGAAACAATTAGGAACAACAGAACCTAAATCTTGACATATTTGGTGTATTTATACATACCCACACGCTCACACTATTCATCATCGAAGGGCAATACAGCGCAACTAATGCACCCTCTATTACCTATGAGTAAACCATCCCATGATATGATAGGAGGCGAGCCTATCGCCACATCAAACGCAAATTCCATACTTCGAGCTGATACTGAGAAAAAACTTAACATCACTGCCTAACTCGAGAATAGTGGTTATGAACGATATTACGTCTAGTTTGCTAAACTCACAGATCACGAGCCCTTACGACGCTTACATCCAGCTTATTCTGATACCCTGAATAAATCACATTCCTCACCTGAACCCTTCAAGTTTATTGTAGATTAACAAGTATTTATTACTTTTAATTCATTCGCATAAATATGTATTTACCGCGGCAATTTCCACGCAAACGTTGCAATATTCTAGTATTAACTGCACGGCTTGTCGGAATTGTACAATGTATTGGATATCATCACTAAGTTATGAATTCTTAATATAGATTTACGATTCCAAGTGCTATCGGTCGGGGGCATTCAGAGAATATCTTGGTGGGAAAGCGTTCGCGTGTAACTAACCGAAACAGCTGTTGTAAATAAGAGTAGGTCGGAAACATTTTAAAATATATTTTTGCTATTGAAAATTTTTTTTACAAAACGCCTTTATAAATCAATACAAAAATATTTATTACAAATATTTGCATGTGGTGTTCACTTTTTCATATTGTGCACTTAATTTGATAACTGCTATTGTATTTTTGTATTTTGTTTGAATGTAACAATTGTTTGTGAACCCATTAAAATAAATAAATACATGTTTGATACAATATTGTATACAGTAATTTTTATTCATAAAAAGGATCAACAGAATACAAAATGACGCCCGCTACAAATCCAAATTCCGTCCAAGGAAGTGGGCATCCGCCACAAGCCCCTTAATTAGGGGGAAATTATTCCTTACAAAATTATGTAGGCACACCCGAGAATGCAATATTAAGCCAGTTGGAATGCCATTTAATATTTAGGCCTTACGCTTAGTTTCATTCGCATCTATTCAGTAAATAAACGAGCGAGTGTACATTCAACGAATTCATATGAAATTCTGGATCCCCATTAACATCCATGGATATTAAAACACTAGTCGTGTGCCGAAATGAGCATATTTAAAGAACGCTCCGGGCTTCCATTAGCGTCATTTCCTCCCTTAAACCTGTAAATATATATGTTTTACTAGGTGTTTTCCTGCTATGAGTATCACTAAATCATTATACTAGCGCTCTGTAGCGCCATCGTAATGGCATTAGCGCCATCTTTCTAAAAAAATAGATTATAAAATCCATTATTTCCCATGGAAAGAAATTACCGGGGAAAAAAATTGCCAATATGCTAATCCAGGATATAGTCTGCACGTGTGCCAAATTTCATCCAAATCGGCTAAACGGCTGCTACGTTTGCTTCTTACAAACATCCGTTTTCACACATATTCACATCTATAATTTTAGTAAGTAACGTAGTAAGTAACTAAGAGTAAGATATAGCTGAATGAAACGGACTCACGTACTGGTATGCGTAGCAAGCGACGATTTGATTGAGAAGGTTTTATGTACTACATTACTCAAGTCACCCTAAAATTAGGAGTCAAGTCATGTGACCAATGTATCTAAACTCTCTAACGTATAAAAAACTATTTTCTTTATACGGCAAAGGGACCCCACTGCACCTAATGGTATACTTACCATGTACTCACACTGTATTCAGTGGCATCCTAATAGTGTATCAACTGATGAGAGATGATTAATGATTATCCCTCGACAGACACAATCAAGCCAGTTTGGTCTCATCCTTTCTCGTTTCTGTTGCTTTCACGCATCTAGATTTCAGAGCCAAGATGGAAAAGGAGCGCTGTTAATAAAAAAATCATTCTTATGAATTCTAAACATACATGAAACAAGTCCATCTGTGTTCTAACTGATTTTTGCCGACAGAAATAGACACAGGAAACCTACTACGAATAAAATTCTCACAATTAATTCGACAGCCACTCATATTACTCCACTTACATCCGCATCTAATATCGGGGAAGGAGTTTCGCAAGCAGTGAACAGGTGGATGGGCATTCGAGATTCTCCGGACGGAACGAAAGTGGAAGCAATTAGTTCAAGGACATCGGGGCATGGCCCCGACCGTCCTCAAGATATGTTAGGAGTTATTTAACTATGTTTCGGAAATAACTGCGTCAGTGGCGTTGTTGTATTACGGTATGGCTTCAGTGCTGAGTTCTTGGGTTCGACCCCGGGTCGGGCAAAGTGATATTGGTTTTTTTTTCGGATTTTGGAATGTGTCCGATATAGCGATTTGTTTGATTGGATATATTGCATCTCCAAGCGGTCATTAAAATTTATACGAGACTTGATTGACTCCCAATTCGAAATAGAGAAACATAAGAAATCATTATGGTGATCAAAATTACTCCCTCTGCTTTACTGAATATACACCTGCTAACCCCAGTAAAATACTGGCCGAGCTAGTATAGGACATATTACCATTTATTGAAATGTCCTATTTTTAAATTTAAATATTGATAGATCACTAGAAATTGTATTTTAATTTTCTACAATCGGTAAGTGCCATAAAAATTCATTTGTATTTTATGTTTTAAATTGACGCGCAAAAACGCTAACCGCCATTCACCTTGTGATACATAACATTATTCGATATTTAAACAGTTGTCATTTGTAAAATAATAATATTTGTGATATTAAATCAATGTAGTTATTTTTCACATCCACAAAACCATATTCCGTTGCACGATATTTATAGATAAAACAATTTAAATGTGCATTAATAAAGTAACTATTTGACCAATCCCAATATCAGCATGTTTACTATATAGTGACGTCACAATAACAGTGACTACCGTTCCGCGCTTTTATAGACCAAATACTGGTGGTAGGTCTCCCATATGTGAGACTCCGCCTGCGTAGGTACCTCCGCAATGTCTATTTCAGCCGCCAAGCAACAGTGCGTAGTCACTGTTGTATTCCGGTTTAAAGGACATTATAGCCAGTGTAACTACTAGATATAATAAGACTTAACATCCCATGTCTCGGGATGGCAAGCGCAGTGGAATACCAAACAATACTTTGTAATTCAAGGTGTTGGATGGTGTTTCTACTGTTTAAGTGCGTCGTATCGCTTACCATTAGACGAACGGAGACTTCGTCTCGACATTCAAAGCAAAGAAAAATTACGTACTTTATAAATTTAATAAAAATCCATCTCTCATTTTTATGTATCCAAAATGGAAATATTTTGATTGCTTTTATTTATTTTGAGGTATACTAAAACCATATTTATGGTGGAATTTTCATCCGTGTAATGTGGTTGCTCTCCAGTCCGGTACGTGAGATATCTCCTCCCACCTTCAAATATATGAGGGTGATAAATTAACCGAATTAGAAGAAAAAAGGTGGCACATGAGTTAATGATTGATGGCTCAAAAGATGGATAGCTAACTGAAAGGTCGCGGATTCGAATATTACCTTTTTCGTTTGCTTTTAAATTAACCAAAGTTAAATTTAATGGGATGTTTTGGGCGCGGTAGCTGCAGGCCATTTGTATTTTATAGGAAGTTCACGAAAGGAACGTGAAGGGAATTTTTAGAGTAAATTGCGAAAAATTATCACGTATTTTAATGTAATGAGTTTACAAAGTTATTTAGATTGGTAAATTTTCGCAATTAACTTACTTAAATAAAACTTACAAGTATAATTTCCGACAGAGAAACTTAATTTCAGTGTCTTACGTAATTTTGACACTTGCAGCTAAAACAAAAAGGAACAACGGTAGATTGGATATTAATGAAGGAAGACGAACACTCCTTCGGGGGATTCTTGTTCGACAGGATCCAAAATTAGTCTTTGATGAATGAATCCTAAAGTAAATTAAGTTAAACGCTAAGTATTGAGGTTATCGATCAACTGCGCCTAAAATACATAAATAACTTGACTCCAAATTTTAAATCAGCTTTAATTAGTAACATACTTGCTGTTGCTCGCGGCTTCGCTCGCGTAAATGGTCTTTCTTGCTACAAAAATCCTTATAGCTAACCATGGCACAATTTATGCATCGCCAGCGACATCCACTTAGAAAATATATAAGGTAAAATTTTCACCTACGTGAGCAAATTACCGGGATAGAAGGTAGCCTATACGCTAATCCAAAATACCTGTATGCCGATTTTTTCCAAATCGGTTCAGTTGTTTTTGAGATTCCTTTTTTTTTTATTCGCATTATATACTGGGACGCACAGAAACATTTATAACAAGGTAGAAAAAAAAGAAAGACATACACAGTGGGTTCGGGCAACGTGCACCCCATGATACTGCAGAAAAGGTTCTAACCAACATATATTTTCACAAACTTTTGCATTTATATGTTTATATTTTCTCTAATGTCTATATCTAGGTATAAACTAGTAGGTAGTTATGTATAATTTACTCATTGTAGTCTGTTTTTTTAAATAAGTCAATAAATTAAAGGGTGAGTATTAAAGAGACTAGAACTGCCATAAAATGAAGATCGTAATCCAAAGCAATGTAGAGGTTTATTCGGCGTGGATTCGACCGTCAACAGCTAAAAACTTTAAAAAAAATTGTATAATTGTAAAATGTAGGTAGATATTGTAACTTTCACTGGCAGTAACCGATAAAATTCATAAAAAGTTTTGTTTCAATGTAGACGTGTTATTTAAAATTATGGTTTGTATTACTTATGTAGCCAGTTGTGACGCTTACCATCAAGCAAGTAGTTACTTCTCTTGGCATTCACTTCCTTAAAAAATATATACAACCCTTACATACAACTTTGTTACAAGTAAATCCGTAAACATAGCATTTACTAGTCCGAAACGCTGTTCATTCAGATAATACGTTTTTTACTGCCGAGGGGTTGAACCCTGGCCTGTTTACCAACACTTTTAGTGATTGCATTTTGTCGCCAATCCCAGAATGCGTCATTTAATTCCTATCATAACATTGACAATTTCAATCATGATGATTGATATTGCAAATTAGCTAAACTCGTGTATTGAAAGCATAATTATTATCACGTATTTCGTATAGAAGCTGTTTATTTATTTATTTTGGGATCACACACAGCTGCACATCATTTACAAACGGTTGCTACTGTATCAACATTTACATAAGTGTACAGACAACAGTTTACTACAAATATTTTTCAATAGATCTATCTGGAAATCTTTGGGGGAGGCCCTTGTTCATCAGTGGACATCCTGCGGCTGATGATGGTGATGACTACAAAGATTGGCGTAGATTGATACTAAATTACATAGACAAGAAATAGGAATACCAAAAAAAAAAATACATAATATGAGAAGATAAATAATAACATAAACAACAAATGCATAGTACATAATAAAATGTTCATTCGCTACGAGTTTAATTATTACATTACACATTAAGTTCATTTTTCGCGAGTGTGTTAATCCATCAACGACAGAATTTTAAATGGATCAGTATCTAAGTCACCCAAAAACCCTTACTCTACCTCTTTTAAAAGCGAAGATTTGTCAAAATAAAATACAGGCCTAACCATACTAAACGTATCCGAAATCACAAAAGAACAATCCGCAGCGCTCGGGGAGAAAACATTCTGCGCGCGAATTTTCAATAATTGAAATCGATCATGAAAAACATGGGGCAACGGGGGCCAAACTGGGGATTTAATTTGCGAGCAAGGTTAACATTCCATTACGTACAAGATTTAATCAAGGGTTTAATGAGCGGGCGGCGCCTACCGGATCCCGTTACATGGTTTGATGGGCCCTCGCTCATCGTAAAAGGTGGGTTAAGATTCCTGTTCTTTCGATATTTTACATTATTGATTGTTTACATAAGGGCCTTCGCACACAAGTGTTTATAAACGTTTGCAAATATATACAAACGCATTTTTAAACGCGCGTTATGATAATGTGGTGTATATAGGTCTTAAGTATGTAAGTTTTGTGTTTATCGACTGCCGAGAGGAAATCATCTCTCGACATTCGACATTCTATTAGAACACACTCCACTTACCATCAGGCGCAGTAAGTGTAGAGTATTTTAGGAACGTAATATAACTATATTGTCTACGCACGAAGTCTGCCTTCATAGATACTAAGCTTTTTTTTAATAGTCCATTATATAAGCACAAGTCGAACGAATCCGAAATACAAACCCATTTCGTTAACGGAACAATATTTTTCGCGTTGGCACAAAACGAATCGTAAATTGGAAACCTTTTAATAATAAAATTGATAATAACATATTGTTTCGTTTATTCTTACGATTTCCTCACAAATTTAAATTCGATTTTACCGGCACATGGACATTTCGGTGTCCATTGGGGTGTGTTATTCGAAATAATGATATACTTTGATGAATATTTGAACAAGTGCATTCGGGAGGTAAAGGTACCAATTTTCGCTGGGAAATTGCTAGTATTTTTTTGGTTCTGTTTAATTTTGTTGCGCCATAACTTCCTCCTCTTATAAAATATTCGTTATTAGACCCGAAAAATTAACATATTCTCTTGGAAATACCTGAAGATTCCATGAACAAAGAAAATATTACGCAACTATCGGTTTGATAGTAATTTTATTTTTGTTTGTTTAATTTTGTTGGGACGTAACTTCCTCCTCATATAAAATATTCGTTATTAGACAGAAAAAATAATATATTCCCTTAGAGATAACACAAGATTCCAAGATCAAAGAAAATATTAAAGCATATATCGGTTTGATAGTAACTTTATGAAAATGAAACATTGATATCTCGTTTCCATTCCAGGTGTGTCATGCGAAAACTTAACTACATCTGCGCGTCACCTAAAGCATACATTGTCAAAGCAAACATAGAAGGCGTTCAGCACTCAAAGTACTGTATTGCTTACGGCACGCACAGCGCAAACGTATATTGAAACATTGCCGACCCCTTTGTGCCAAAGGAAATTATTAAATGCAACAGACATGGTCCAGTTTGACACGTTCCCGAGTTGATGTTCAATGTGAGTTTGAGTGTAATTAATGGTTGAATCCGAGTTGATAGCGATATCCTTCTATACAATAATATTTCAGTCACATTTCGTGATCTCACACTCCGGAATCAATGGATGTATGACGTTTAAGACCGATCAATCATAGAGTGACAAAATGACACAACATCCCCATTAGCTCACATTAACAAAACTGCATAGCATCAAATTCAGTTTATTACACAATTGCTTTAAATATGATAGGACTTCAATTATTATACTTCGGTTTTCTTATAAACCTATCACCTGATCGAGATGAACCATTCATGATGTGTTGCTATAGCGTAGTTCTGGCATAAAGGCATATAGTAGATACCTCAACAAAAAAAAAACCTTTCATAATTCAAACACAACACAAACAGAATCAAACCACCGAACACAAAACTAGCAATCATCAAAGCACTTGATTCAATAAAACAAGTGTCCGTCCGTCTACGACATATTGACATGTCTCAAGTGTCAATTGACACGTTGATTGCAACAATTTTCTCTATTGAACATGGAATATCAAATGGGTGGCGTGAATAATAAACCAGCGACGGCAGGGGAGTTCCCCTATACAAACTAATTATTGAGCTATGAATTTTAAATTGATTTTATGGGAAGCCGTGATTTAGACGATGTTGTATTATGTTTTAGACAGCTTTGACACGACTTTTGTTAAATACAACACACAGTATAATTTAAATCTTTTGATTTTCTAATTTCGCGTATACTCCGCAGTCAATCTCAAGGGAAACCTACGAATGGGATATTAGAATCCCCCAGTTTAGCATTAGCAGGACCCTGACTGAAAGTTGGGAGGGGATATCTGAGGAATGAAGTGTATGGGAAGCAGAAGGAACCCTCTTAGGATGGAAGGAGGGGAGAAGGCCAGGAAATTTTCGCGAGCTCTCATAGGCCTCAATCTGAAATCTTAGAGAATAATAATAATACGGTACCATAATATGTGTTTATGGGTGGCGCTAAATGCTTCTGACCCATTTTCTCCTTTATCCTATTGTACAAAAACATCCTGGCAACTCGACTGCAGTCCACAATTAATCCGGTTTACCACTAAACCTCAATGGAACTGGTGCAACTAGTTTGCCCTCGTCGAGCCTGCTCTGTATCTTCATTGTGACCTGGCGTCCTTCATTTACGTTACAATGACTGCACATAGCTCTCTTGTTTTCAGTCATCCTGGCGACTTCTTTAAATTGTCAGGCCGGAATAATTGTGACAACCGTCAAAGGATACTTTCGTTCCTTATTTGATTTAATTTTCGCGGAAAAAGTGCGTTATCGCTATCACCACTGGATGGAGAGTGGAACGTTTATGTTGGTTTCACCGGTCTTACAGCCCAATGTCGACACTCGGGAGTATAGCATTACTCGAGCTAGCATTGAAGCGCGTCCTTGAGTTCCTTGCCGGTTGACATTTTCCTTGGGCTTCACTTCTCTTAACATCAGGTTCAGTGAAGTCACTCTGCCGACCTCTTAGTAACAAAAAATGCTTTGAAAACGTAAAGACATTTAGACTATAATTTTGTATACGCAAGGTTTTCAATTTTCCCCAACATCATGACCAAAATCCTTATACCATCTGCTCAAATAACTATATATATGAGAAATTTTCGCAATCCCGAATCACATGAACCCAAACACCCTAGTCAGAGTGCAGACCTTGCCTAATTACAAAACCAACCACAACCATACATCCCTTTACAAACCTTAATACATCACCGGTCTGAATATCCACGCAATCAAATATACACAACTCTCATACTAATTAGTGTAGGAACATAAACATCTCTTAGAAACGTTAATAATAAATCTTAGTGGCCATCCGTATATCAAAACCTTACGCGTGAGTCGAATATACTGTGTAAGATAAGGGATCGACTCGTCTCGAGTTTCATAGACAATGTATAAAACGTGATTATTGTTGTTTTGAATTTTAATGGCTGCCTTCCGTGTGAACGCTCGCTGTGATGACAATACGTAGACGTTTTTTTTTCTATATGTGACTGCTGCACCTATTTTTATGTATACCTATAGGTATAAGTAGAAACAGTCAAATCATAACATCGATTAACAGCTAAACTCCAATTTCTTGGCCAATTCTGAAAACACACTCAAGAAAGCGACATTATACCTATGCACTTAAGGTTCCTTTTTATCTCTAAGACATACTTTTACTCGTCATATTAAAGCATAGCAGAGAAAATAAGGTAACAACGTAAAAATTATAACCAAAACACTTTTCCTAAGTAAAAACCACTGTCGAGCATCGAAATCTAATCCATTTATTTGACATAAAAAGCCGTAACACGAAAAATGGCCTCGCCGTGTTCAAACCATAAGCCTAATGGTGTAATAGATATAAAAACACTAACCTACCACAACACAAAAGGCTCGCATGTACAGAATCCTACACAACCTTAATTGACGGGGAAAACGCGAGCTTTTAATAGAATCGTTAAGCCGTTAGGGTCGGCAGGACGGTGCAAAATTTATGGTGTTTGTATACTCAATTTTCATTACATGTGCTTTTGAAAAGCTTTTGGTGCTGCGAGCTGAATGATACTACTTATTATCCTTTGACCTATCGTAGGACAGTAGAAATCCACGGAACTAGGACCAAGCAAAAAACAAAAATAACCAAATTGGGACTGGTACATAAAATGCAATGTAAATTAGTATTTCGCAAATAAAAATTTCTGTTACATCTGTCTTCTAAGTTTGTCTTAATTCATTCGTTCTACGAAATAATACATGCAATACATGTTTTAATTCAAAAAAGGATATGCGACATGAGAAAAATCATAATTTAAAGGAAATACATCGGTAATTATTATTTTTTTAATTCACTCAAATATCGACATTCAGTTTTAACTCTATCGTAAAAAAGTTATATTACGCCATATTTACTATTCTAGTTATACGGTATTGTACTACCCGCTTTACTGTCTAATGTTTTACCTGAAATCTAAAAGCTAACACCCACTAAAATTTAATCATTTAATTAAAAAACAATTGCAAATGTTCCATTACTCTTGTTTACGAAATCGAAACTTATCTATTAAGAGAAATGTTTTGTACAAAAAAATCGATTGAACATAATAATCCATTACTGTTTTTTTACTTCGCATTAAAGATTAATCTAAGTAGGTTATTTCTTTAACGTCCATAATTGAAAAGCATTCATTGAGTGATTTTATCGCTACAATTATTGCAACACTTAATGCATAGTTACGACTGCTTATTCGTTACAGATTTCTGCACTTTAAACTTGTAAAAACTTTTATATTAAAAGCTTTTAGTATAACCACGTCTAAGACACTACAAAATCAACCTCATCCCTGAAAAAAAAAACTATTATTTTGACTAAACAATGCTTAAAAAGAATATTAAAATCCTTTTCTGACAACCCTAGCATGAGTCACGCGATCACGCGTGACACAACGAAACAGTCGGTTGTATTACACGGTCGCGCGCCCGATGACAGAAGCGCCGCGACAACCGTCCCAAGATTTAGCGCCACGCAACTAATATATCTAAGTTTGATAAGTATCGCGCGTTTATGATGTCCTAGTACTTTATTTTCTTAAGTTTTGTCAAGATACGCCTGTACCTACTCCCAAAGGGGTAGTGGTATGAAAAAAAAAATTAAGAATGTATCCGGTAAAAATAATATTTATAATAAGCTTGGTTGTTCTTACGTTGTTCTACAAATTATATTTAAGAAGTTTAAAGCACAGCAGTACAGGCTGAGAGAAACTGGTCCTGTAATAAGTTAAAACTGATGGTATTACATACAGTTACTAAAACAGATTCTCGAAAACTCGAAAACAACATAAATCATAATAACAGATCAAAACAATTCAACTAAAACAAATAACCCGTCACAGCGCCCGTCCCTCAAAACCCGAAACGATGATTAAGCCAACTATTTAACCCGACATCATAATCACGCGTGACAATCACGTGGCGTGTTAATTCACGCGACGTGTACACGCCACGTCGACTTCTGGCGATAGCGTCACGTCACGCCGCCGTAACGACGTGTCACTTTAACTTGACGCGCTCTTAATGTACCCACTACCCGACTTTAATGTACTGCCGTGTTAGAATCTGGAATTGAGTTATTGATGTACTTAGTGATAATTCCGAGTGCGTTTGACGGGAATGTATAATTTATTACTGTAAATAGTAAGATACTTTTTGCCTTGGCAGGTATTGCTCATCGGTCTTTGGGTTTGTATGTTGCGTTTAGAGTGGTTAAGCCGTAGACTGATGTTTTGTGTTATTTAATAATTCTTATAATAAATCCCTATCTTTTAAATAACATCAAATTCTATATTCAAAATAAAAAAAATATTTAAAATATCTGTTACAGAAATGGCTGTTTCACTTTATATAATACTATCTGTTATATTTAATTATAATTATTTACCCAAAACCTTTTATGTTATGCGAAATTCATACTCAACCAAACACATTAAAATAATTGAACCTAATAGCAAAGGTATAAAGAAAATATTCCCCAAAGTTTTTCTACCAGTTCTAACTTTCTAACCAATATATTTTTTTATTAAACAGAAGGACAAAGAAATTCGTTACTCATCTGATATTTCACACTTTCATAAACATCCATAATGCAGAAATATTCTACGCGTCGACGTTGTTTACAGACATTCGCCACTCTAAACGAATAAAACAAATCTATGTCTATTTCTAACGCAGTATCAACTAATTAACTAACACACACTACTTCAACGTGGTGTCCGGCCTAAACTCTCTCAGTACGAGGCGAAACCCATGCCCAATAAGACATTAATAATAAAGGGCTGCTATTTTTTTATTGCTGTGAATGACGAGACGATCTTGCCGTTCGCCTGATGGTAAGCGATACGACCGCCCATAAACAGCAGAAACACCATCCAACATTTGAAATACAAAGTATTGTTTGGTATTCCACTGCGCTCGCCATCCTGAGACGTGACGTAAATCTCATTATCTCCAGTAGTTACACTGGCTACAAAGTCCTTCAAACCAGAAGACAACAGTGACACACTGCTTGGCGGCAGCAATAGACATTGCGGTGGTACCTACCAGGCGGACTCTCACATATAAGAGGCCTACCACCAGTAAACATTGGTATTACTAACTAATCCGCAAATATAGAAAGCCCTAACATAAATTACATGATAAAATTAAAACGAACCGAGTACACATCCCGACGATGACAAGCGAGCGGGGAATGACCTAATTAGACGCATTTAGCTCCATTCAACCATGTGAAAACGGAGCCAGATATCTCGAGCATAAGATGTCGCGTGTGTACGCGGCTTTATGGTAAATGGGTTATTTTTCGTGGAAATTCAAACTGAGGAGTAGAGGGTTGTTAGAAATTGTAATTTAATTGGAGTAAGGATAAGCATGTTATGTCTCACTTAATAAAAGATTGCACGTAAATAACAATATCAAATAGAATTAATTTGAATCAAGTTGATAGCTTTGTACGGACATTAGATTCATACACGACAGTAATCCACTACCACTATTAAGGTGAGTTTTATTGCTTGCCAACTCCTCTTACAGGGCGGCCGTAAATCGTCAATCCTTTCCATAACTCAAAACACAATGTACTAACAATACAATTTAAAATAACAAACGCATGGGCAACCCAACGAAAACTTAACCTGAACACGTTCCATTTTCAAACAGAACAATAATCTTCGATGACAACTAACCCTCTCATGCAAACCGTACGGCATCCACTCTGACCGGGCCGCAAATACCCCAGTAGCGGGTAACTAAATCACTCGTCGTCTTAACCCTAAGCGAGCCTCGAGTCCCTCGACAGTCGCAGAGGGCTCTGGACATGTCTGGAGTGCGGAATAATTGGAGCACGGGCTGCGACCCTCATGTGTGACGACGACTTGACACTACGTGCCCGGGACTTTGTGCTGGCCCGGTCTTGTTATATTTGGATGGCACGCGGAGGGTTTTGGGGTACTTCGTTGAATTAGCTCGACGATAACATTATTTGCAACCATGCTGTGTAGTGTTAATAATTTTATTATAAGTTAAACTAACAGCTTCTGTGGCGCAATAGAAGTTACGCCGGTTGCGAAACGAGACAGCGAGTTTACGTACTCAAAACAAAAATGTCTAGATTCACAATTTCCGACATCTTTCCAGCTTTGGTGGGACCGCAAGTCCTTCTTAGTCCCTGATAATTAATACAAGTTTCCAATCTTACTACCTATAAATGACGCCAAGATTGGTTAGTATTTTCAAACACTTCCGCTTCAATAATATTTCAAATGATCACTGTCTAACATTAGACTGTACCATAAGCCAAAACACTAATAAATCATCAATCAAACAATACCTCATAATCACGCTCAAAAAAATTCCTCCACATTACCTAAATGTCATCAATAACCATTAACCTACATACAGATTATGCCGATAAGGCCAAAACTCCTCAGTACAGTTGAAGTGATCGAAGTGGATTTGCAAACGGGCCGCGGAGGCCGTGTACCGTCGAGCGCCATTAACATAATGCCCTCTGCGGCTGCGGGTTAGCCTGCTCAGCGAAATTGTAGCCAACTAATGCGCTGTTTAGTGGGTTGGCGTTCGGAAAATAAAAATATTCGGTTTTACCACATGTATGCGTTTGTTAGGAATATCGGTTAGGGCTGTATTATATCCTAGCTTCTGTTCATGGTTTCGCACGTATTATCGTCCTTTCACGGGATACAAACACGTGTAAGATTAAGGAATATTGCGTCTTCTTACTATAGAAATAGTTTTCAGAATCGGAGCAGCAGTTCTAGAAATTAGAGCGATCAGAAAATAAAACGAGGCTTGCTCAGAAGTAGATAAGACATGGGCTGTATGTTGCTTTAACTATGAATGTGCTGATTGCATTGCAACCTACGCTTATGGTCATTGGTTAGCTTATATATTTCTTCTATGATAATATACCAATAACAGTCATAAAAATTATGAATATCATAACCAGCCAGTAAAAAATAATAATACAGTACAAATCCAATACGTCTTCATAAAACACGTAGCAGTACCGGGAAAACACATAAATCAACGATCAACCTTTAATTTACACATAAAAATCAAATCAAGCTAATAGAGGCAAAAAACGTGTATTAACGTCCCTAAAAAACCGATACCGCCGGCCGACGTCAACAAAAAAGCGCCCAATCTAATTGACGTAGAAACACGGAGAGCACTAATTCAATTAAGGAATACAATAAAATAATTGAATTAGCCGTCAAACGCATTTTAAGCGAGTAATTGTCGCCGCGAGACCTCTAACTCGATTACGTTTTGCATAATCACTGAACGTGGCGCGACGTCGCGAGACGTCACGGATACGTCACAGAACGTTTGATTACGTTATACAACGTGTGGTGTGACATCTGTCAAGTGTATTATTGTTGTACGATCAATCAAGCCTCGCCTGTTTCATGCAAATTGGAACAGGTAAAGTACATCGGATATGACTACTTTTTAATTAAGTACATTTATGTTAAAAATCGTTTGAAGTGCTATTGTTTCTCTATTAAGGTTGCTTCTACAAAAACGGTTTCAGGAACATTTCTTACTCAGTATATATATTGTATTTTGTGTAGTAATGAAGGGAACTCGTTTTCTTGGCACCGCAACTTCATAACAAAAGCTTCTTGGGACGCAGATCAAAAGTTCTTCCTTTAAACTCACCAACTGTACTATATCATGGACACAAAAGAAAATGCGACACTAAACATGAGCTCATAAACTCCCAAACTTAAGATAACACTGCATTTGTTCTATTCCATATGCACATTTCAGCTTAAATATCAAGTTCTGAAATACAGCTTTTTAATATCTAGAATTGACCGGTCATTCACTTACTAAAAATGCTTTAATACTAAATCCAGAATTGACAAAATTTCTTTTGAAAGTAAAGGTCACTTTATTTATTTTAATACATTTTGTTTTTCTAACTGCGATCAAAGAATGTGTAAATGAAGATATCAATCGTAACATCTAGAAAAAATATCTAAATTCTAAACCTCTCAAAGGACTGAATTACCATGATTAAAATTATCTGTCTAGATACCAGTTTTTATTCTTAATTCAGTTTAAAAACTCTACTAATCAATAATCTCTTACGTCACTGCCATTTAAACTTCATTAAAAACCATCAACACATCAGCGATAA
>NC_051117.1:288192-305917 GCF_014839805.1 Manduca sexta | reverse complement strand
GAATGAAAGTGGTTTGCGGATTGTATTGCAGTCTTTGTTAAGTTTCTCCCGATGTTACGCAGACTTTGGCCATTTTGATGATGAATAATCCAAATTTGTGATGGACTGTGTTTGATAAGCTATACTCGGTGGATGTGAATGATTTCACTAATCCTCGTGGGTGTGTTTTGTCCTTTCTGCAACGGAAATGAAAGTAGTTTTGATCATTGCAGTCTTTATTAAGTTTCTCCCGATGTTAATGAATGACTTTGCCATTTTTGATGATTTCCATGCCATTCAGACATATTTCTGGAATCTTCTATTATGTACTTAGCTGGGATATAAAGCCTGTATGATCCATAATTTGGTCTTATGTGTGCATAAATGCATCCAAATCTGTTCAGCGGTTACTTCTTACAAATATCTGAATATTTTAATTTCCAGCATTTATGATTTTAGTAAGATTTTAATTGAACATTACCAGTTCTTCTATTTACCTATGCTTTTTGAGAGCATTAATGCGATAAATTAACTCTTCATAATATTAATATCACACATTAATAATACTCAAGACTTAATTTAGTTTTATCATTAGTCCCAATTTTTCTACACTAATGACGTCATCAAGCTGCACTTTTAAATTTTCGCTCAAATGATTCAAACGTAAAACGTGATTAGTCCAAAATGATTCGAATTTCGAAAGATAAATCTCGCAAAACGTCAAACTCAACACTTTCGATAACGAAATCAGTTGTTGAAGTACCGACGCAGCCAGTTCGGTGTACGAACAAAATTCACAGAAACCATTGAGTAAACATCGTATGATAATGCTTGGGCGTGCATCTTTCGTTCAGAAACGGGGGCACTGTGGACGGCTTAGTATTTATTATCTTATTGATTTAATCTTTTATACGTCTACTTACATTAGAAACGTGAATGAGGTCAAGATTTATTTCTAAGTCGAACATGTATTTTTTAATCGATATCTTAGATTTGTACTTGTAAAGCTGTTATATTTATCTAAGGCCAGCCGACGCGACAAAAAATATGTCCACAATTTATACTTTGACAGCGCTGAATCTGTAAAATCTATGAACAAACAGTAAACAATTTAATGATCTAAAACATTCCCGCGCAATCGCGCACACGTTTAGGGATGTTAAACGATTTTATCGTTTGAAAATCGCGCGCCCGTCGGCACAAATTAATTTTATCGATAAACATCTTGAACCGTTGACACTGGCCAGTGAATACTCCGCAATTACAGCTCTCTCCAATGCAATATCTTGATTTAACCTGTCAGGCCATATTTAATTTATGGCATGTTTTAAAAGCATTTTATGCGATGCTCGACAGTCGACGATATTTTTTGTGCATATTTCGCTCCGCGTCAATTGTCAGTCTAAATTAATTTTTAATATTTTTTTTAAAGCCGGTCTCTTTGCGTATTATAGAGATGTCATTTTTAATCTTTGATTATTGCTTGAATATTTACATTAAGCCGTAATGGATTGTGCAGATCGTTGTCTCAGTGTTTAATCCGAGAAATGTAATAAAGTATACGATTACTGTGTACGATAAACATGTGACATTTCGATACGACGGTAATATTAACAACCCTATCTCGGTCGAGCGTTTATTTTTATCACAATCTTTGGTTTGTTCGATTGTAAGTATTTTAATAGCTTTAGATAGTTTTATATGGTAATTTCGTGGCGTAGTGTGTGCATGCACAATAGTAGTTTCTGAAAAAAACAAACTACAACAATTTGACTGCAGATTACATTCATTCGGCACTATTGTTGTGACTTCTAAATATTCGTGTGAATTAACGAGAGCACCTCTAATTCCTTATACGTAAGACCTAATATGCAGTAACAGTCTGGAGTTAGTACTATATGCTTCGGAATTTTATACCTTGGGTGTATATTCTTACGGAATATACCTTAGGTTCAACCGTTTATGTACATTTTACCTTGTTCTTACTAAATTAAATTAAGTGATGTTACTCTGAATTACCTTTAATTTTTATGTATGTTACTATTTTATTTTACCTAATTCCAACCCTGCTATACTCATATTAAAGTATATATAAACTATTTTACGAAGAAACTTTCTCGCAAACAATAATATTACTTACATAAAACGCTATTTTAAGTTTAGAGAACAGATTTACGAGGCAACAACTTAATACAATTTGCTTTATAGTACTAGACGTTAAGCCACGTATTCACTAGAGAATTGACGCGCAACATGTCGTGCAGCAAATAGGTCGTGATCAACATAACTATCTATATAAACTTGTCAAGTATAACGTAAACGCTTTACCAATATTGTCTGCAAGTATACCCGTCGAACAACATAAAGTCACATGTTATCTGAAAACTCCATTGGTTTCCCTAACAGCACATAGTAACGTTTGTACCGATTTTTTACTGGTTGTAGATCTCTCGTATGTGAGAATCCGCCTGGGTAGGTACCACCGCAATATCTATTGCTGTAGCCAAGCAGCAGCGAGTAGTCACTGTTATGTTCCGGTTTGAATGACATAGTAGTCAGTGTAACTACTGGATAATAAGACTTAACATCTCATGCCCTAGAAAGGCGAGCGCAGTGGAATACAAAACAATACTTTATTATTCAAGGTGTTGGATGGAGTTTCTATTGTTTATGGGCAGTCGTATCGCTTACCATCAGACGAACGGCAAGTTCGTCTCGTCATCGAAATTCTATTGGAGAGTCCTACCATTTACCATCAATGTTGATTACCACTCATCAGTCGAAATAAATATGCCGGCATGTTTGCATGCACCCTTCTATCTTATAGAAAGTTAATGAGGGTTGTAAAGCCCTTTCTACACTATAACTTTCAACGAAGCTTATAATTCTATATTTTGTATCATCCAGTGTATACGTAGCTTTATGTTATTGTTCGTATATTAAAAAAGTTAACGCTAACTGATGTCGCCGATGTTCTAGACATCAGACAGTGCGTGATGTAACTCACAAGTGTTGAGTTAGTGCTTGTACATTACAGTTTAAACCTTGAGACATGTAGAATAAAGTTCAGAATTTACAGAATTGATTCTGATACGTCTTGATGATGGACAGCTACTAATTTCGGTAGTCTTTAAAAGTCCTACTGATGGGGATATATATTTTTTTTAAGAGAATCGATACTGGGGAGCTTTGAGCGTGATACCACTCTGTTAACCCCATATAAAAACGACTTGATGAATATTGTGGCTTTGAACATGTTACAACCCTTGTAGGAAGAAGAATCAATACCTTAATCGCGTTTATTGCCGGCAACCAGCGAAACCAGATTAGGTTACGCCTAATGCGTTTTTATGCGCGGACGCATACGTTCGCAATTTGAATGACACGTTTGCCAAAATGGCGGACACGCGACTAAGGATGTGTGTGTATTATCATCACGACTTCCCAATCCAATTGTACAAGCGACATTTCTATTAGGACTTCGACAATATCAACCTAAAGGTAACATATTCTAACCTTTTTCATCAAAGCTATCCCGTAATATGAAGCGATAGTCGTTTTGAGACTTCAACCATACAAAATAGATTCACATTACATTAAAATAAAAGTATTTTAAAAAAATTGTCGCGGTTTTTTATATTAAAAATGTCTCCCTTTGCAGACTTTGCAACCTTCGTGGTCACGGGCCGGACTAAAGTCAAAAAAGGACCACACTACAATCAACAAAATCCACCTCATTTACTCATCACCAAAAATCCAACCAAAAGACAGATTAACTATCCAAAGTCTTGCCAAAGACCAACCCAACTCACTTACCACACAGTCAATCACCAAAAATCCAGAAAATTCCATAGACAATAATAAAAAAAAAACAAACACAAGACAATTCCTGTCGGACGGCCACGTTCGACAAATTGAATTCCGAATACGACTTGGCCTAACGAACGGCGTATTTGAACTCCGGACTGGACGGGGAAAAGAACCCACTGTTTATTGCGTTAGTCGATGCAGTGTGAGTAGTTTAGGTGATTTTTTTTTACCGAGCAATTGTTCATTAGGCGAAGTTTTAATTTTTAGTGAGAGGTTTAATTGTTGCAGACTGAAAACTTAATGACATACAGTGTCATTTTGACATCGCGTTACTAAATGAAACCACATACTTATAGTCTAAGATCCCGCTGCAGAATTAGTGCGCTCATCGAGTACATGTTAAAAACTACATTCTTACACATATTTATGCTTAGAAGAATATATATCTACTAGGTTGCCTATTAAAACTTGGCCGCAAATATTTTTAATTAAATTATTGTTAATTGATTTTTCGGAAAACATTTCATTCATTTGTTTTTCAAATAAAATATCGTCCACTTCATGACAATACACATAAAGACTCTGAAAAACCACGGTTGCCGTTGCGCACTTGGCCGCACCTCTTCGCAGCCAGGTGTAAGCAGGTATGACTATGATACATTTACTCGTTCATAATGTATATTTATTAGCTATACATCAAATTAAAGCTGAATTAGCTGAATATCTCTTTAAATACACTTAATAAATACACTTAATTTACCAAAAGTTTATTTTTGATTTAAATTCATTGAGTAGTTAAATTTATATAATGTGTCTAGTTTATTTAAAATTTACAATTTGTCCACCTTTATTGCTCACTGTACAATCGGCATGAAATGTACATATTATTGTATTTTTTGAAATTTGAGATATCTCTCCGAGGCCTTTGCGATGAATGTTCTTGATGCACATTAATAAAATAAATGTGGACGACGCACTCCGTCGTAACACGATGCCAAAAGAGATAAACTCATGCCTGTCCTCACGGGGGTAGGTTAAAATGTATCGACAACTGTCAATCTAGTTTTCCTTGAGATACAAGCTAAGCTTATTTCAAGACTCGCAGAATAGTGATGTCAATATTACTTACCTTTTGATAATAAATGTTTATTATTATTATTAATATTTTATCGCTAACACCCCTGAAAAATTACGTCAATAATTTCAGCCCTGTAAGATATGCTATCCCACTGCTGGGCACGAGCCTCTTGTACTAATAAGAGGGATTAGGCCTTAGGTCTAGTGCGGGTTGGTAGACTTCTCCCACTCTTAAAATTCCTGTTGAGAACTTCTCGGATACGCAAGTTTTCTTCACCGAAAGCAAGCGATAATTCACAAAGAATACACACATAATTTTATTAATTATAATAAAAGTCAAGAGGTGTGTGCCTTCGGGATTTCAACCTGCGGACATTCATCTCGGCAGTCCGTTTCACACCCAACTACGCTATCGCTGCTATTAAAAGTTACGTTACATTAGTTTACTACTAGGTATCGAGCCTAAAAATCCAAATTCAACACATTCCAAGCATGCTGAAATTTTAGCGATAATGCACAGATCCTATTACAATACAGTATAACTGCGCGGAAAATATTACCGAAGCCAATGAACCATTTTAATAAGACCCTCGACGATCGCTAGGAAAGCTGTGAATAAAATGAGGATCGACGAGCTGGCCGTAGCTCACGCTCGGTTGGGCACCAACTCGACCGACACAAATTCAAAAAGGACAAAATGAAGAATACCAAAATAAACGTAACAATAGATCGATGTGTCTATCTCAAAACTAAGCACTTGATTTATTTATTGCTGCAACAAGAAACAATTGATATTGAAGCAACGACGAAAATCCAAAGAAATCCTTCGATACGGGCAAATCTTGGGAGCGCGTCTAGTCGCTACATCCAGCATAAATTGATCTCTACAACCATTCAATTACCACTACATAAACGATCAACTTAAATCGGTCTTTCATGTGTCTGATCTCAGAATCCAGTATGAGGTGATCCCCAGTCCCATTGAAAACAGCTACGCGCACGGCTCAACCGAATTGGCCGCGGCAGGGTCGACTCCGACTAGAAGTTTCCAACAACATTCAAAGGTAATTGTGATCATGAATCAATCCTATCTCGAAATCCTGCCAATGGTAACACATTGAACGGTATCTCCGTTTTGTCTGACTTACATTGCCTCTACATTGTGCGGTCAAGTCGAAAATTTACTACAGAGCCGGCAATGTATAACTCATTTGGACACATGAGTACATTGACGCGGCACGTAGACGGGAAAAACAAAGCCGACAGCACCGTATATGGGGAAACGATAGTTTAGGACACTAATATAGGGAATTCCGGGCAATTTCGCTATAGGCTTATTGGTTGCTAATGTGACGGGGATGTTAGTTCCAGATTTACGACAATAGATGTCGTTGATTTGTAAGGAAGGATTATTGAGCAGACCTTGGCACCCTATATTGGGGCACTTAGGAATCGATATATTACTTGGATTGTAGGTCGAATGTTCCTTTATTGTGAGCCAAATTTTGCGGCCTTTGAAAACAGACATTGACCTGAATGGGAATCGTTTAGGCCTTTTGTTAGTCTAGCCGTTGAAGTTTATGGGCGTATCAAAACGCTTAGTATTTCAGTTGTACTTTTAGGCTTCACTACGATTGCTTTATCGTACTCTTTTAATAACAATTAGCATATAAATAATGTAGCAAGAAATTTGATAAAAAATATTGATGATGCGAAGAATTGTTCTTTTGTAAAAGGTAAATCCAGGTGTGTTTGTGATCGTATTGCATTTTAATAGATCAAGTCTATTGCGATCTCCTGAGGCTTTTAAAATGCCATCAATCTTTATATTATAGTTTGTGGTAGGATATATTTTATATCCGCCCGGATAGCAACCACCGTACACAACGTGTTAAAACCCGCCATAGTAACCCACGTAAGTGTGTCGCAATCCGGGACCAGCCTGTGTACATCCGCTTCCAACAGGCCGGCATAATTGTATCTACTGTCGAGGGCTAATCATCTCTCGTCAGCCGAGATTCTATTAGACTCCACTCCACTTACCATCAGGTGAAGCGATGCATGTGCAGTGTGCAGTGTGCATCTCTGCCTACACCTTCAGATATAAAAGCGTGATATGTGGTTCCTTTATATTTATATTCTCCTGTCTGCATACATTAAATAACCGCTAAATAGGACCAATGTCCGTCCTCAGATAAAAATACCATTCGAAATATTGAACCGCATTTGGTACACAGCACGTCCCAAAAAGAAGAAACATTTTAATCAACGCGCACACGCCGCACAATTTGCGACACCGCAAAAATTCAAAACACAAAACGCGGCTAAAATCAACAGTGCGACAATAATACAAAACAAAATAGTGGAAAGCGCAGTACGAAGAAAATTAAGTTCCATTGACGGCGCCGGGCAAACACAATCAATGGGGAAGGATGCCTTTGCACCGACGGCCCGCACCGAGACTTTTGGAGGAATGATTTATCGCTTTACACGATGTACATTGCTGTTTTTGTGGATTTATGCCTATAATTATATGAACATGGCCATATGCCGCAGAGATGATGGTAGGCGGTGTAGGGCAGTCTTCAATGGAGACCAAGAACTGGTCATAGAAACCGGGACAGGCCTTCAATGCGGTGGAAGACGACCTGGTCCATGTGGCGGGACGAAGCTGGATGAGGACTGCCCTGGACAGAACATTCTGGAGTGCATTACAAGAGGCCTACACTCAGCATTGGGTGAACGTATAGGCTGAAGAAGAAGAAGATATTATATGAACATGGTGTGGTAAGCGTGATATTAACAATAAGATTATCGGAAGTTTGGTGTTAAGCTCTGTAGTATAGTATTGGGCTCGTCAGAGACATTGGTTGTCTTATAATGCCTTGTATATTTCCAAATTGTAACATTATTGATATTTCAACAATTAATGATGAGAGAACATAAAATTGTGTGATCACATATTATATTGAAATAATGTAAATGACACTAATGAAAAATAAATCCATTGAAACGCAAAAATACATTGCAGCTAGAGACGTTCACGTATTAAATAATCTGCAATTGCAAGCCAGCAATGAAAACCGCGCATTATTTTCCATCACTCAGCAGAACGGTTAATAAAGTGTAGGTGGAAACAATGCGAGAAAATTTGAAGTGCCAATACTGACCGCTGGCACAACAAACATTATAAAACTTGGCTGCGACCTACATATAATTGGAATAGAATGTATGACTTTTAATCAATTTATCTTTGTATGGATTAACTTTATAATATTGTTTAGTTTTAAAAGGCCTGTCCCGAGCACGACAGCGAAATGCAGGGACCCTGTTCTTTCTTGGTCTTCTTGATTTCTTGGTTGCACCTTCTCCTACTAGTGGCATAGCGTTCATACAATCCGATTCTTACCGGCTTCCCTTTTAGGTTTATTTTCGTTTGTCTTAGTTTTCGTTTTCTGTTAAGCTGATATGTTAACTGAGGCATTTTTATTTGCCTCGGGTTACAATTATTTTTTTTATACAATTTCACTTTTCGCCATTGCTGCCTACCCCTTCGGGGATAAAGGATACACGTCACGGGTGTTTGATTTAAAAACTTTGTGCGACTTTTGAATGTGTGAAGTTTATTGATTTGGATTAGTCCAGTGTAGTGAGAATTTTCCAAATATCTTATAGGAAGCCAATGTCCAACAGAGACACATTTTTTTGGAATTAAGGCTTGAGTTTGTAAAAATATCCGTCAATTGTCATTTTATAGTTAAGTCGTTTTTTTTGAGACTAAGAGCCGTTGTTGCTAGAATTTTCCTTCAAACATAATTTGTCCATTGCCTGGGCTTTTAATCTATACTAATATTATAAAGAGAAAAAGTTCGTAGAGGTAAATTTCTGGAACTACTGAACCGATTTAAAAAATCCTTTCACTAATAAGAAGCTACATAATTCCTGAGGCTCTATCCAGAGAAAATATTTACTCCAGAAATACTTTTTCACGCGGCCAAAGCTGATGGTAAAAGCTAGCCATTGGCAAAAGTGAATTATGTTTAATCTTAAAAACAATTTGACGAGATCACATTACCGGTTAAAGAAATAGGACCGGGATATAAAAATCCGTCTCGCAAACATCGGGATGATCAGAATCAGCAAAAATTACTTGATAAATTATTATCACGGTGTCATAATAAAAATATTAATGTTATGTTTATGGGGCATCATTGTTTTTATGGGCGTCTAGCCTTGAATACGTAATTTGACGTGAATGGGGTGGCTTTATTGCGGTATATATCATTCAAAATACAACTTTAATCCAACGGTATATGGTATGTTTTGCTTAAACGGTTGGAGATGAGTGTGCATAACATTTGCGGATGTCGTATAGAGAAATATATGGGGTAAATATGTGTTTTATTTTTCAATAAGAATCCATAGTTGGGTTCATTTTGTTAAATGGCTGTTTGGGCGAACGAAAATATAATCTAATGTGTTTGTACGTAGAGTGTTACTTCTGATGTGAAAGTTTCTAGTGCCAGGATTAATGCTTTGTATATATTGAAATGGAACTATTTTTCGAATTTTATCGCGGCTTTTTATACTTTATAATTTTCTGCCCACTTTTGAGGACTTTGTAGCCTTCGTGGTCATTGGGGAGGTCTGAGGTGATGGTCGTCTGAAAAGTCTAACAATATCTACCTACATTTTACAACTAAACATTTTTATTTTTTTGTTGACGCACCGATCTGTGCATAAGTGATCACAGTGTCTTGTAGCCGGTCTTTTGGGTTCCGATTTAATGAAATGAAGAACAGGTTCCAAGGATTGTGCAAGTTTCTAATCTTCACTGGATTTTCTTATACGTGCTCGACCAAGAGAACTGATTACACCTGATGTTAAGTGATGTAGGGTCCAGACACTATCTATCCAGGTTGATACATATCCACCTCCAAACCAAATTTAATGTTCTGTTCTAGTTTAAAGAACATGTAGCCATAGTAGCATAATAATTATTGCTTACATGCTATGAGGTTCTCATGATATTGCTTTTCATGGACAGTCGTGTTGGTAGCGATCGTAGGCAACGCAGTATCATAAGAAAACGGTGATGCTTTTGAATTAATTAAACCGGTTCAGTTTAAAACTCTTCGATGGTTGAGTACTGAATTATTTCTGAGTTTTACCTTAGATGAGTACAGTTCCGTGCGCATTGATAAATCTTACCTGCAAAGAAAAAAAAAAACATTAGAAAAAAAATATAAAAAAAAAAACAGCAGCTAAACCACCACAATCAAAAAATATAATTGTTAAAAAAAACATTTTATAATACAACCTATTAAATCATTGCAGTTTTTTTTCTTTTTCTTTTATGCGTTCCAAATTCAAAAACAACACTAAAGAAAATCGTTTACACTCATCGATTATCGAATACAGTTCTAGTTTGTGAATAAAAATACGAGCTTTGTTTTATCGTGTTCCGATAGTCTCGTAAACCTTGTCGATTTGAAAACTTAACTTTACTGTTTACTGTCTGTCTTCGTTCGGAAATACACGGATAGTAAACTGGATATAATTAAGGAAACTGATAAACGAATGAAACAAAAGTAGTAAAATCGATTGATAGTGCGGACGGATCGAAAAAGACTTTATAAAACTTCTGAATAGCAGACATGACCAGAAAACATGGAGTAGATTTATTGGAAAATTAATTAAAAAAAAGTGTACATGAAATATTTGCGCTTTGTTTTTTGGCGAAATTTCTAAGGCATTCGAGAATGGCGAAGGATGAAATATTTTCGAAAGGAAAACAGACTCAACAGCATAGGTATTACTAATATGCGTAATTAGATTTTATGTCAATTACGACCCTTCGCTACTGGTATTAGACAAGTATATTATCAATTGAATTTGTGTTTGGTAGAAATTGCATTGTGTACATGGTTTGCGGTACAAAAACCGACCATAGTGGCTTGTTCTAAGGAGTCTCTATATCACATATGTACAGTCAGCCACGAAAGTAACAAATTTAGAACTTCAAATTGTCAATACCCAAGTTTAATTGAAACTTTTTTCCATGTGTGAAGTGAAATAACTCTTTTCTATTTAATATTTGCGTAGAAAAAAATTAAGAACACAAAAGTGTACAGATGATTTGAAATTTTAAATTTGTTCAACTACCTATGTGGGTAAATATACGCCATACGTCTAGATAGATCCTTGAGATATACTTATTATAGTCATTCTACCATAAAAAAAACATCATTCTACGCCCTTATTAATTTAACCCTCACATTCAAGCGTGCACCTATTCTCACCAAAATCTTTTTTCTGCGAGATCTGAACGTTGAAACTCGAAGCATCGCGTGCTTACTTGATACATGATCCCGCACCACAATAAATACATTCCACACGCACTGTTATTTATACACAGGTTTCTTAATATATTGTAACGCGTACGTTAAATTATGTCCGTCGTTAAGATTTACCGATTAGGTGTCGGAGACGCGTTGGTTGGATCAGGAAGTGACGCTCAATGCGTCGCGAGCAGGTTTAAGGTGAGTTGTGGTCTAAAATGTTATTTATTAAAGTTTATTATTATTGGTTTCATACATACACCCTTATTCATAGACGTTTGTCATCTAAGGACGGAGTAAAGCTGTGATAACAAGTCTGTTTCTCAGTGCTGACGGCATGGCAGCCTTTGTAGTGCGTAGACATAGGGCCGTTGTGATTGGCCAATATTGAGTTACAACAATATTGCAATGAGAAACAGACTTGTTATCACAGCTTTACTCCGTCCTTAGATGAAAAACGTCTATGAATAAGGGGGTTAGACTTTAAATCAGAGTTTTCCAAATGATTTTTTCTCATAGACCACTTCGATTTTTTTTCTGATTCCAGAGAAGCCACTGCAGCTACATTTCTACCATATTCTCCAGAATATGCAACTTATAACATGTAACAGTCACTGAGCCTCTCTAAATTTCATCTGCCCACATTAATGAATAAAATTTCGTTTGCATTTCAGTTCTTTACTATCAAAACCAAATACATCTTCGTGGAACCCCGGTTACGAATCGTGAACCCCAATTTCGATTTTGGTCACGCCGGCGCAGGCCCCTGGGGGTCCACCTGGACAACTTTGGGGATCAATGCTTAAGATTATATTTTGAAATGTTAGTGTCTTGACTAAGTCCTGTAAGTTTTCTTTTAAAAAATAACGGTATGTTAATTGATAAATATGACAGTCACTCTGTCTGTTACATTTTTAAGCATAAGACCGATTTGTTTTTTCTTTTCGAAGTATGTTTGACCTCCTGGAACCTAGGCTTTTATTTTTAATGTTTGACAAAACCAAACTGAAGCCGAAAGAAACTGCTAATACTAATTACGATTATAGAAACATTGTTCAGTCTTTTTTATTGGTATTAATTTATTTATAAATATAACAAAGCTTTGAAATACACTAAAAGGTTTAAGTGCAAGAACTACATATTTTGTCTATTATTAGAACATTTTTCAGCTCTTATCTTCACATACAAAAATCTACTGTTATGATAAAAATATTTTTGTGTAGGCATTTGTGACGTGGTCTCCACTTTTTGTTATAAAAATATCCAGCGTATCGAATTGATGCAGTTGGTCATTGACACTCGTATCGGTAGGATGGTGATATCTTTGTGAAAATATTTCTGTTCAATAGGTGGTAGATATGTATATAATATAATAATAATGATATCAGTTCTTATATACTATCCCACTGCCAGGCACGGACCTCCTGTACTACTGAGAGGGATTAGGTCTTAGTCAACCACGCTGGCCTAGTGCGGATTGGTAGACTTCACACGTGTTCAACATTCCTATAGAGAACTTTTCAGGTATGCAGATTTCCTCAAGATGTTTTCTTTCACCGTTAAAGCAAGCGATAATTCACAAATACACACATAATTTCAGAAAAGTCAGAGGTGTGTTCCCTTGGTATTTGATCCTACAGACATTCGTCTAGGCAGTCCGTTCTCCTCCCTACTATGCTATCGCCGCTTAGTTGTTTTTATTGCAATCAAAATCGCTTCAGTTCCTAGCACCACATATAGTTTGAAACATCGCCTATCATACTTATGACGTCACACCCCATATTTTAAAGTGGTCTAATTACATAAAACAATAACTTCCGAGCGAACTCCTTAACCCATAACCATAACACCGTATCCAAAGATTGACCAGCGCGCTGGAAAATTAAACGGCAGCTGAATGTTGAAAGATGTCGCGATATAGAACCGGCCGGTCATTGGGTTTGAGTTTAGGGTGCGCGGGAGATTGGGTCAAACCCTTTTTCAAATACGAGTGACTGAGTCCTAGTCCAAGTTCGGCCGTGGCGGTCAATCTTAACGGAGCTCAGCCAGGTACGCAGGAGATATTATAGTGCATGAGTGTGTGCGCAATACACAGGTGCACTCGTTGTTCCTTCACTCTTATAGTCTGATGACGGCAATCCGACATGACTGGAGAGAGATCAGGGGCAGGACCAACGGCTTTACGTGGATTCCGAGGCACGGGGGTATCACACCGCCAACTTCATGATTCCGAGTTGCTATTGAGTAATATTTATGACAGGTAAGTATGAATACCGATATATCACATTAGTATGTCATTTTAAAAATAGATTTGGATCATGTTATAATATATGAACGTATTACTGGTGTCTTCTTAGTCTAGTGGTACGTATGGATTGTAGATCGGGAGGCTATAGGTTCGATTGACAAGTGGGGCAACATGATTCGTCCGGGACAGGATCTCACAAAAGACACTAATATCGGTAAACCAGCCGGTTAATTAAAAGTTAAGTCAAATGCTTAAAATATGTTGGGTCAACCCCATTTTCAAGTATTTCATAAGCCCTTTCCCAGTCACTAGTAGTCAGTAACTAACATCGCCAGTCTAATTGCATGGTAAGTGATAAGTGGCATCAAGTTTGCCGCGGTCATCGCGCGATAACGACCGCCCGACGCGTCATCTGCGGGCACTCGCGGCTTGGAACGTCGCCAGGGCACGAAGTGCGGACGGGCTAAGGGTGGCCACACACGGCGCGAATTCAATGCTTTAGAATTTTGGAAGGATTTTAATGGCAGCGTTTAGACTATGGATGAATATGGTTCATGCCCTCAATTTTTATTTTTTTTAGACTTTAATTATAACAAGCTCTCTTTATGTCTAAAACACGTCTCCTACCACAATCGCTTTTGAAAAACGCATACAAAGACTAACTATTTTAATAATACCTCCAAATAAAAATAAATCAATCTAGGTACCTCAGAACATAGGTACCGTGAACAAAGTCCATCCACAAAAACCAGCGATTAAAAATCGCCACCGACTAAAAGTCCGCCCGTCTGCGCCCACCTTACAGCCAGTGTCAACGTGTAATGGATACATTTAACAGGAACTTGCAAATTTATGCACGACTTTCAGCATAAATTCAGTCGGACGGCAGTGGATGGTTCTGAGGAGGGGTTGGAAAATCTTTTCTGTAATTTTAACGGGCGACAGCTTCCCTTCCAACGCCAATTTTCCAGATATGGATTCTCCGCAGTGAAATATATATGCGCTGGCTACATGGAATTTCTGGGATGTCTCTGTGAATGCGTTTTATGTATGGCTTGTGGTTTTTGTTTGACTTGACCGACGACTTTGTTGGAGATGGTTATATTTTTATAATGATTTTTTTTATACAGGATAACGTTAGACCAGATGGTATGGTTAAGTCCAAACATAATACTGACCAACGTGAGACATCTCACGACATGTTTAAAAATGAGTTATTTTGATTGGATTATTCTAAGAATCGGACTGAAAATTAAGATCGTGTTCCGGTAGCAGCCTGTGTATATCCGCTTCCAACAGGCCGGCATAATTGTGTCGACTGTCGAGGACTAATCATCTCTCGTCAATCGACATTCTATTAAACCCCACTCCACTTACCATCAGGTGCAGTCGGTTCACTCTGCCGAGGTTGTATAAAAAAGATTGCAAGAAAATATTTTTTTTCGTCAGACAATCCAAAAATCTCATCAACCAAACATTATTCAATCCAGACCCACTTCAGTATTTCTCGCTAATAAAGCTTTAAGGGGAAAACAAATCGACTCAACGCGACAGCCGAAGAAAGTTCCGCCGAAGTAGTTAATTAAGGGCGCACTTTGAAAAGTTTCGCTCGTGAATTTTTAACAGAGGCTTTATTATCATCTTATGAGGCGAGGGAGTGTTCACTTTAACGGTGAAGGAAAGACATTAGGAAACCTACCTGAGAATTGCTAATAAGAATTTCCAATTACCCGAGCACTGCAAAGTGACCTCACTACAACTGATGGTAATTGAAGTGGGTCCAAAAGAATGTCGACTGACGAGGTATGATTACCCCTCAGCAGTCGACACAATTATGCCGGCCTGTTGGAACCGGATGTACACAGGCTGATCCAGGAACGCGACACACTTACGTGGGCCATTATAGGTTTTAACACCTTGTGTATGATGGGCGCTATTCAGCCGAATATAAAATATATCCTACCGCCAACAAATATTAGAACTATGGCCTAGACTCTCTCTGAGCAGGTCCGTGCCCAACAGTAGGACAGCAAAAGGCCTGATATTTTATACGTTAATGCAGTAAGTTTTTACATACAATACAATCATTATGGTGGCACGTCTCACACAGGAGATTTGAAATTAGCAATATAGGATTTAGTCCATTGAAAAGTTACATTTGGGGTTGCGTTTTTTAGAGGACGCAATTTTATTTTTTTGAAGTGTAGGGGGGGTCAGTCTAAAGCTAAAACCAAGTTTGTGGGGTCGCCACCCTTGTCCCACGGCCGCCATCTTGAAAATAAGGGTTGAAATGGTTTTACGATGTATCTCTTAAACTATTTATCTGACAAAAAATGTATAAACATTTTTGTTGCAAATTAAATTCTCTACAACTTTGGTCTTGTAACTTTTGTCGTAGAACTATAAATAAAAAAGTTATAAGCGAAAATGTTAAGAAATTCAATGTTAAGCAATGTCCATTGCAACGTCATCAGAACGTGTGTTTATATAGTTCGTAATACTTATTTTGTACTCTCATTAATACCCAAATACCCAAGGGACTATTAGGGAACAAAAGAACATCTGCCTGCTATTATTATTATTATTTCTAACCTCTCTTATTGTAAGAATAGCTGATAATATTGTGTTGAAGTTGTATTAAGTAGAAGTTATTTATTAGCATTTTGACTTTTAAAAGTATTATAAAAGTCAAAATGCTAAAAAAAAGTAGTTTTCACTAAAGTTAAAATCGTGTCTAAAATCATTCAAAATCGTCTTCACAATTAAAAACAGAATAAAATACATCCGCACGTACAGAAATATGTAGCACAACTAAAAGATATAAGTTGAACGACAACTTCAACACAATATTATCAGCTATTCTTACAATAAGAGAGGTTAGAAATAATAATAATAATATCAGGCAGATGTTCTTTTGTTCCCTAATGGTCCCTTGGGTATTTGGGTATTAATGAGAGTACAAAAAGTATTATGAACCTTATAAACACACGTTCTGATGACGTTGCAATGGACATTGCTTAACATTGAATTTCTTAACATTTTCGCTCATAACTTTTTTATTTATAGTTCTATGACAAACGTTACTAGACCAAAGTTGTAGAGAATTTAATTTGCAACAAAAAATGTTTATAATTTTTTTTTGTCAGATAAATAGTTTAAGAGATACATCGTAAAAACCATTTCAACCCCTATTTTCAAGATGGCGGCCGTGGGACAAGGGTGGCGACCCCACAAACTTAGTTTTAGCTTTAGACTGACCCCCTACACTTCAAAAAAATAAAATTGCGTCCTCTAAAAATCGCAAGGTAAGGCCTAAAAAATGTAACATTTCAATGGACTAATTACACATATTAACAAATGAAACGTATATTTAAAATCGTGACAGTCAAACCGCGCACAGAACGCGCACGGGGGCACGCGGCCGTTCAATTAATATTCCATTCCGACACGGGCCCGCCGGCGACAGCCGACAGCCAGCGACTGTATGCTAATATTTTTACTGTAAGTGCGTTTGTCCATTGTCGCTGTCGAAATGACATCTAAATAGTTACTGCGGATCGTGTCCACGTGTCGTCATTTCTAATGTCGAGGCAGTGTCATTACCAGTGGCGAAGATCCATATGATCCGATTCCTGCCGGCTTCCCTTACGTAATTTATTTAAAATCGAATCATTAGATCGATTTGCATACTGTATTTATGCATATTAGTACCTAGATTATGTTCCTTTTCGGAAAATTTGACGTCTCGCCACTAGTCATTACTAATAACAAGATGTCGCTGGCCTTGGTCCGTAATATGGCTTCGTTTCTACTAGATTATACGTCCGAGCATCATCTAAGCAGCCACGACTGTACAGAGATCGGACACGATATCTTAAATCATCACCGAAACATCTATACACGACTGTAGTTTGAAAGCCAACGCTTCAACTAAAAGATCGGTCTGAAGTCGTGACGATATCGAATAACCTAAACACGTAATATAAAACCAAAGTAGACAAAAACAGATATTATTGACGCAGCCGGTGACGGACGCAACGATCAAGCAAGACTGACAGAAGTCAATCGCTTTACGGCTGTTTTCAATAAACGATCCAAATCGCTTCTTTCTATCTCAAAAATTGACCAATCAGAACAAAGTATTTTTAACATGCTTACAAAAGAGTTACTTTTGATTGGTTCCTTCTCGAAATCAGATTGAAGATTGTGATTGGGGTCGTTTATTGAAAACAGCTGTTAGGAACACGATTATCAAGTCGTATCTGTTCGA
>NC_051117.1:267692-287692 GCF_014839805.1 Manduca sexta | reverse complement strand
GCCGTACTTCGACTAGGACTCATTCACTCGTATTTGAAAAAGGGTTTGACCTAATCTCCCACGCACCCTAAACTCCAGCCCAATGACCGGCCGGTTCTATATCACGACATCTTTCAACATTCAGCTGCCGTTTAATTTTCCAGCGCGCTGGTCAATCTTTGGATACCGTGTTATGGTTATGGGTTAAGGAGTTCGCTCGGAAGTTATTGTTTTATGTAATTAGACCACTTTGGAATATGGGGTGTGACGTCATAAGTACGATAGGCGATGTTTCAAACTATATGTAGTGCTAGTAACTGAAGCGATTTTGATTGCAATAAAAACAACTAAGCGGCGATAGCGTAGTAAGGAGGAGAACGGACTGCCTAGACGAATGTCTGTAGGATCAAATACCAAGGGAACACACCTCTGACTTTTCTGAAATTATGTGTGTATTTGTGAATTATCGCTTGCTTTAACGGTGAAGGAAAACATCGTGAGCAAATATGCATACCTGAAAATTTCTCTAAAGGAATGTTGAACACGTGTGAAGTCTACCAATCCGCACTAGGCCAGCGTGGTTGACTAAGACCTAATCCCTCTCAGTAGTACAGGAGGTCCGTGCCTGGAAGTGGGATAGTATATAAGAACTGATATCATTATTATTATATTATATACATATCTACCACCTATTGAACAGAAATATTTTCACAAAGATATCACCATCCTACCGATACGAGTGTCAATGACCAACTGCATCAATTCGATACGCTGGATATTTTTATAACAAAAAGTGGAGACCACGTCACAAATGCCTACACAAAAATATTTTTATCATAACAGTAGATTTTGTATGTGAAGATAAGAGCTGAAAAATGTTCTAATAATAGACAAAATATGTAGTTCTTGCACTTAAACCTTTTAGTGTATTTCAAAGCTTTGTTATATTTATAAATAAATTAATACCAATAAAAAAAGACTGAACAATGTTTCTATAATCGTAATTAGTATTAGCAGTTTCTTTCGGCTTCTGTTTGGTTTTGTCAAACATTAAAAATAAAAGCCTAGGTTCCAGGAGGTCAAACATACTTCGAAAAGAAAAAACAAATCGATCTAATGCTTAAAAATGTAACAGACAGAGTGACTGTCATATTTATCAATTAACATACCGTTATTTTTTAAAAGAAAGCTTACAGGACTTAGTCAAGACACTAACATTTCAAAATATAATCTTAAGCATTGATCCCCAAAGTTGTCCAGGTGGACACCCAGGGGCATGCGTCGGCGTGACCACAAAATTAGGGTTCACGATTCGTAACCGGGGTTCCACGAAGATGTATTTGGTTTTGATAGTAAAGAACTGAAATGCAAACGAAATTTTATTTATTAATGTGGGCAGATAAAATTTAGAGAGGCTCAGTGACTGTTACATGTTATAACTTGCATATTCTGGAGAATATGGTAGAAATATAGCTACAGTGACTTCTCCGGAATCGGAAAAAAAATCGAAGTGGTCTATGAGAAAAAAAAAATGGCAAACTCTTATCTAAAGTCTAACCCCCGTATTCATAGACATTTTTCATCTAAGGACGGAGTAAAGCTGTGATAACAAGTCTGTTTCTTAGTGCAATATTATTGTATCTCAATATTAGCCAATCACAACGGCCCTATGTCTACGCACTGCAAAGGCTGCCATGCCGTCAGCACTGAGAAACAGACTTATCACAGCTTTACTCCGTCCTTAGATGACAAACGTCTATGAATAAGGGTGTATGTATGAATAATAATAACTTACATATGCATTTACTCTTTACTTAGTATGGCAAACGTCTATTAATACGAGAAATGTAAAATATGAATTTCAAAATCATATAATTTAATAAATATATTTTAACCAACTCACCTAACTAAACTTGAATACCTACGCATTTGAATAAATAACATTTTAGACCACAACTCACCTTAAACCTGCTCGCGAGGTAATGCGTCACTTCCTGATCCAACCAACGCGTCTCCGAGAGTTAATCGGTAAATCTTAACGACGGACATAATTTAACGTACGCGTTACAATATATTAAGAAACCTGTGTATAAATAACAGTGCGTGTGGAATGTATTTATTGTGGCGCGGGATCATGTATCAAGTAAGCACGCGATGCTTCGAGTTTCAACGTTCAGATCTCGCAGAAAAAAGATTTTGGTGAGAATAGGTGCACGCTTGAATGTGAGGGTTAAATTAATAAGGGCGTTCGTAGAATGATGTTTTTTTTATGGTAGAATGACTATAATAAGTATATCTCAAGGATCTATCTAGACGTATGGCGTATATTTACCCACATAGGTAGTTGAACAAATTTAAAATTTCAAATCATCTGTACACTTTTGTGTTCTTAATTTTTCTACGCAAATATTAAATAGAAAAGAGTTATTTCACTTCACACATGGAAAAAAGTTTCAATTAAACTTGGGTATTGACAATTTGAAGTTCTAAATTTGTTACTTTCGTGGCTGACTGTACATATGTGATATAGAGACTCCTTAGAACAAGCCACTATGGTCGGTTTTTGTACCGCAAACCATGTACACAATGCAATTTCTACCAAACACAAATTCAATTGATAATATACTTGTCTAATACCAGTAGCGAAGGGTCGTAATTGACATAAAATCTAATTACGCATATTAGTAATACCTATGCTGTTGAGTCTGTTTTCCTTTCGAAAATATTTCATCCTTCGCCATTCTCGAATGCCTTAGAAATTTCGCCAAAAAACAAAGCGCAAATATTTCATGTACACTTTTTTTTAATTAATTTTCCAATAAATCTACTCCATGTTTTCTGGTCATGTCTGCTATTCAGAAGTTTTATAAAGTCTTTTTCGATCCGTCCGCACTATCAATCGATTTTACTACTTTTGTTTCATTCGTTTATCAGTTTCCTTAATTATATCCAGTTTACTATCCGTGTATTTCCGAACGAAGACAGACAGTAAACAGTAAAGTTAAGTTTTCAAATCGACAAGGTTTACGAGACTATCGGAACACGATAAAACAAAGCTCGTATTTTTATTCACAAACTAGAACTGTATTCGATAATCGATGAGTGTAAACGATTTTCTTTAGTGTTGTTTTTGAATTTGGAACGCATAAAAGAAAAAGAAAAAAAACTGCAATGATTTAATAGGTTGTATTATAAAATGTTTTTTTTAACAATTATATTTTTTGATTGTGGTGGTTTAGCTGCTGTTTTTTATATTTTTTTCTAATGTTTTTTCTTTGCAGGTAAGATTTATCAATGCGCACGGAACTGTACTCATCTAAGGTAAAACTCAGAAATAATTCAGTACTCAACCATCGAAGAGTTTTAAACTGAACCGGTTTAATTAATTCAAAAGCATCACCGTTTTCTTATGATACTGCGTTGCCTACGATCGCTACCAACACGACTGTCCATGAAAAGCAATATCATGAGAACCTCATAGCATGTAAGCAATAATTATTATGCTACTATGGCTACATGTTCTTTAAACTAGAACAGAACATTAAATTTGGTTTGGAGGTGGATATGTATCAACCTGGATAGATAGTGTCTGGACCCTACATCACTTAACATCAGGTGTAATCAGTTCTCTTGGTCGAGCACGTATAAGAAAATCCAGTGAAGATTAGAAACTTGCACAATCCTTGGAACCTGTTCTTCATTTCATTAAATCGGAACCCAAAAGACCGGCTACAAGACACTGTGATCACTTATGCACAGATCGGTGCGTCAACAAAAAAATAAAAATGTTTAGTTGTAAAATGTAGGTAGATATTGTTAGACTTTTCAGACGACCATCACCACAGACCCCCCCAGCCCCCGATCATGAAGGCTACGAAGTCCTCAAAAGTGGGCAGAAAATTATAAAGTATAAAAAGCCGCGATAAAATTCGAAAAATAGTTCCATTTCAATATATACAAAGCATTAATCCTGGCACTAGAAACTTTTACATAAGAAATAACACTCTACGTACAAACACATTAGATTATATTTTCGTTCGCCCAAACAGCCATTTAACAAAATGAACCCAACTATGGGTTCTTATTGAAAAATAAAACACATATTTACCCCATATATTTCTCTATACGACATCCGCAAATGTTATGCACACTCATCTCCAACCGTTTAAGCAAAACATACCATATACCGTTGGATTAAAGTTGTATTTTGAATGATATATACCGCAATAAAGCCACCCCATTCACGTCAAATTACGTATTCAAGGCCAGACGCCCATAAAAACAATGATGCCCCATAAACATAACATTAATATTTTTATTATGACACCGTGATAATAATTTATCAAGTAATTTTTGCTGATTTTGATCATCCCGATGTTTGCGAGACGGATTTTTATATCCCGGTCCTATTTCTTTAACCGGTAATGTGATCCCGTCAAATTGTTTTTAAGATTGAACATAATTCAGTTTTGCCGATGGCTAGCTTTTACCAGCAGCTTTGGCCGCGTGAAAAAGCTTTTCTGGGATAAATATTTTCTCTGGATAAAGCCACAGGAGTAATGTAGCTACCTATTAGTGAAAGGATTATAGAAATCGGTTCAGTAGTTCCAGAGATTTACCTCTACGAACTTTTTCTTTTTATAATATTAGTATAGATTAAAAACCCAGGCAATGGAGAAATTATGTTTGAAGAAAAATTCTAGCAACAACGGCTGTTAGTCTCAAAATAAAACGAACTAACTATAAAATGGCAATTGACAGATATTATTAAAAACTCCAGGCTTGATTCCAAAAAAATGTGTCTCTGTTGGACATTGGTTTCCTATAAGTTGTTTGAAAGGTTCCCACTACACTGGACTAATCCAAATCAATAAACTTCACACATTCAAAAGTCGCACAATATTTTTAAAACACCCGTGACGTGTGTCCTTTATCCCCGAAGAGGTAGGCAGCAATGGTGAAAAGTGAAAATGTATAAAAGGTAACCCGAGGCAAAAAAAATGCCTTAGTTAACATATCGACCGAACAGAAAAACTAAGACAAACGAAAATAAACCTAAAAGGGAGGCCGGTAAGAATCGGATTGTATGGACGCTATGCCACTAGTAGGAGAAGGTGCAACCAAGAAATCAAGAAGACCAAGAAAGAACAGGGTCCCTGCATTTCGCTGTCGTGCTCGGGACCGGCCTTTTAAAACTAAACAATATTACAAAGTTAATCCATACGAAGATAAATTGATTAAAAGCCATACAATACACAGAGACCTGTGCCTATTCCAATTATATGTAGGTCGCAGTCAAGTTTTATAATGTTTGTTGTGCCAGCGGTCAGTATTGGCACTTCAAATTTTCTCACATTGTTCCCACCTACACTTTATTAACCGTTCTGCTGAGTGATGGAAAATAATGCGCGGTTTTCATTGCTGGCTTGCAATTGCAGATTATTTAATACGTGAATGTCTCTAGCTGCAATGTATTTTTCGTTTCAATGGACATATTTTTCATTAGTGTCATTTACATTATTTCAATATAATATGTGATCACACAATTTTATGTTCTTTCATCATTAATTGTTGAAATATCAATAATGTTACAATTTGGAAATATACAAGGCATTATAAGACAACCAATGTCTCTGACGAGCCCAATACTATACTACAGAGCTTAACACCAAACTTCCGATAATCTTATTGTTAATATCACGCTTACCACACCATGTTCATATAATATCTTCTTCTTCTTCAGCCTATACGTTCACCCAATGCTGAGTGTAGGCCTCTTGTAATGCACTCCAGAATGTTCTGTCCAGGGCAGTCCTCATCCAGCTTCGTCCCGCCACATGGACCAGGTCGTCTTCCACCGCATTGAAGGCCTGTCCCGGTTTCTATGACCAGTTCTTGGTCTCCATTCAAGACTGCCCTACACCGCCTACCATCATCTCTGCGGCATATGGCCATGTTCATATAATTATAGGCATAAATCCACAAAAACAGCCATGTACATCGTGTAAAGCGATAAATCATTCCTCCAAAAGTCTCGGTGCGGGCCGTCGGTGCAAAGGCATCCTTCCCCATTGATTGTGTTTGCCCGGCGCCGTCAATGGAACTTAATTTTCTTCGTACTGCGCTTTCCACTATTTTGTTTTGTATTATTGTCGCACTGTTGATTTTAGCCGCGTTTTGTGTTTTGAATTTTTGCGGTGTCGCAAATTGTGCGGCGTGTGCGCGTTAATTAAAATGTTTCTTCTTTTTGGGACGTGCTGTGTACCAAATGCGGTTCAATATTTCGAATGGTATTTTTATCTGAGGAAGGACACTGGTCCTATTTAGCGGTTATTTAATGTATGCAGACAGGAGAATATAAATATAAAGGAACCACATATCACGCTTTTATATCTGAAGGTGTAGGCAGAGATACACACTGCATACTGCACATGCATCACTGCATCTGATGGTAAATGGAGTGGCGTCTAATATAATCTCGGCTGACGAGAGATGATTAGCCCTCGACAGTAGATACAATTATGCCGGCCTGTTGGAAGCGGATGTACACAGGCTGGTCCCGGATTGCGACACACTTACGTGGGCTACTATGGCGGGTTTTAACACGTTGTGTACGGTGGTTGCTATCCGGGCGGATATAAAATATATCCTACCACAAACTATAATATAAAGATTGATGGCATTTTAAAAGCCTCAGGAGATCGCAATAGACTTGATCTATTAAAATGCAATACGATCACAAACACACCTGGATTTACCTTTTACAAAAGAACAATTCTTCGCATCATCAATATTTTTTATCAAATTTCTTGCTACATTATTTATATGCTAATTGTTATTAAAAGAGTACGATAAAGCAATCGTAGTGAAGCCTAAAAGTACATCTGAAATAATAAGCGTTTTGATACGCCCATAAACTTCTACGGCTAGACTAACAAAAGGCCTAAACGATTCCCATTCAGGTCAATGTCTGTTTTCAAAGGCCGCAAAATTTGGCTCACAATAAAGGAACATTCGACCTACAATCCAAGTAATATATCGATTCCTAAGTGCCCCAATATAGGGTGCCAAGGTCTGCTCAATAATCCTTCCTTACAAATCAACGACATCTATTGTCGTAAATCTGGAACTAACATCCCCGTCACATTAGCAACCAATAAGCCTATAGCGAAATTGCCCGGAATTCCCTATATTAGTGTCCTAAACTATCGTTTCCCCATATACGGTGCTGTCGGCTTTGTTTCTCCCGTCTACGTGCCGCGTCAATGTACTCATGTGTCCAAATGAGTTATACATTGCCGGCTGTGTAGTAAATTTTCGACTTGACCGCACAATGTCGAGGCAATGTAAGTCAGACAAAACGGAGATACCGTTCAATGTGTTACCATTGGCAGGATTTCGAGATAGGATTGATTCATGATCACAATTACCTTTGAATGTTGTTGGAAACTTCTAGTCGGAGTCGACCCTGCCGCGGCCAATTCGGTTGAGCCGTGCGCGTAGCTGTTTTCAATGGGACTGGGGATCACCTCATACTGGATTCTGAGATCAGACACATGAAAGACCGATTTAAGTTGATCGTTTATGTAGTGGTAATTGAATGGTTGTAGAGATCAATTTATGCTGGATGTTGCGACTAGACGCGCTCCCAAGATTTGCCCGTATCGAAGGATTTCTTTGGATTTTCGTCGTTGCTTCAATATCAATTGTTTCTTGTTGCAGCAATAAATAAATCAAGTACTTAGTTTTGAGATAGACACATCGATCTATTGTTACGTTTATTTTGGTATTCTTCATTTTGTCCTTTTTGAATTTGTGTCGGTCGAGTTGGTGCCCAACCGAGCGTGAGCTACGGCCAGCTCGCCGATCCTCATTTTATTCACAGCTTTCCTAGCGATCGTCGAGGGTCTTATTAAAATGGTTCATTGGCTTCGGTAATATTTTCCGCGCAGTTATACTGTATTGTAATAGGATCTGTGCATTATCGCTAAAATTTCAGCATGCTTGGAATGTGTTGAATTTGGATTTTTAGGCTCGATACCTAGTAGTAAACTAATGTAACGTAACTTTTAATAGCAGCGATAGCGTAGTTGGGTGTGAAACGGACTGCCGAGATGAATGTCCGCAGGTTGAAATCCCGAAGGCACACACCTCTTGACTATTCTAAAATTATGTGTGTATTCTTTGTGAATTATCGCTTGCTTTCGGTGAAGAAAACTTGCGTATCCGAGAAGTTCTCAACAGGAATTTTAAGAGTGGGAGAAGTCTACCAACCCGCACTAGACCTAAGGCCTAATCCCTCTTATTAGTACAAGAGGCTCGTGCCCAGCAGTGGGATAGCATATCTTACAGGGCTGAAATTATTGACGTAATTTCATTTATCAGGGGTGTTAGCGATAAAATATTAATAATAATAATAAACATTTATTATCAAAAGGTAAGTAATATTGACATCACTATTCTGCGAGTCTTGAAATAAGCTTAGCTTGTATCTCAAGAAAAAGTAGATTGACAGTTGTCGATACATTTTAACCTACCCCCGTGAGGACAGGCATGAGTTTATCTCTTTTGGCATCGTGTTACGACGGAGTGCGTCGTCCACATTTATTTTATTAATGTGCATCAAGAACATTCATCGCAAAGGCCTCGGAGAGATATCTCAAATTTCAAAAAATACAATAATATGTACATTTCATGCCGATTGTACAGTGAGCAATAAAGGTGGACAAATTGTAAATTTTAAATAAACTAGACACATTATATAAATTTAACTACTCAATGAATTTAAATCAAAAATAAACTTTTGGTAAATTAAGTGTATTTATTAAGTGTATTTAAAGAGATATTCAGCTAATTCAGCTTTAATTTGATGTATAGCTAATAAATATACATTATGAACGAGTAAATGTATCATAGTCATACCTGCTTACACCTGGCTGCGAAGAGGTGCGGCCAAGTGCGCAACGGCAACCGTGGTTTTCAGAGTCTTTATGTGTATTGTCATGAAGTGGACGCTATTTTATTTGAAAAACAAATGAATGAAATGTTTTCCGAAAAATCAATTAACAATAATTTAATTAAAAATATTTGCGGCCAAGTTTTAATAGGCAACCTAGTAGATATATATTCTTCTAAGCATAAATATGTGTAAGAATGTAGTTTTTAACATATACTCGATGAGCGCACTAATTCTGCAGCGGGATCTTAGACTATAAGTATGTGGTTTCATTTAGTAACGCGATGTCAAAATGACACTGTATGTCATTAAGTTTTCGGTCTGCAACAATTAAACCTCTCACTAAAAATTAAAACATCGCCTAATGAACAATTGCTCGGTAAAAAAAAATCACCTAAACTACTCACACTGCATCGACTAACGCAATAAACAGTGGGTTCTTTTCCCCGTCCAGTCCGGAGTTCAAATACGCCGTTCGTTAGGCCAAGTCGTATTCGGAATTCAATTTGTCGAACGTGGCCGTCCGACAGGAATTGTCTTGTGTTTTTTTTTTATTATTGTCTATGGAATTTTCTGGATTTTTGGTGATTGACTGTGTGGTGAGTGAGTTGGGTTGGTTTTTGGAAGACTTTGGATAGTTAATCTGTCTTTTGGTTGGATTTTCTGGATTTTTGGTAATGAGTAATGAGTAAATGAGGAAGATATTGTTGACTGTAGTGTGGTCCTTTTTTGACTTTAGTCCGGCCCGTGACCACGAAGGTTGCAAAGTCTGCAAAGGGAGACATTTTTAATATAAAAAACCGCGATAATTTTTTTTAAATAGTTTTATTTTAATGTAATGTGATGCTAAAGATTATTAGTTTTAATAAAATTTGAATCTATTTTGTATGGTTGAAGTCTCAAAACGACTATCGCTTCATATTACGGGATAGCTTTGATGAAAAAGGTTAGAATATGTTACCTTTAGGTTGATATTGTCGAAGTCTTAAAAGAAATGTCGCTTGTACAATTGGATTGGGAAGTCGTGATAATACATACACATCCTTAGTCGCGTGTCCGCCATTTTGGCAAACGTGTCATTCAAATCGCGAACGTATGCGTCCGCGCATAAAAACGCATTAGGCGCAACCTAATCTGGTGTCGCTGGTTGCCGGCAATAAACGCGATTAAGGTATGGATTCTTCTTCCTACAAGGGTTGTAATATGTTCAAAGCCACAATATTCATCAAGTCGTTTTTATATGGGGTTAACAGAGTGGTATCACGCTCAAAGCTCCCCCCAGTATCGATTCTCTTAAAAAAAATATATATCCCCATCAGTAGGACTTTTAAAGACTACCGAAATTAGTAGCTGTCCATCATCAAGACGTATCAGAATCAATTCTGTAAATTCTGAACTTTATTCTACATGTCTCAAGGTTTAAACTGTAGTGTACAAGCACTAATTCAACACTTGTGAGTTTCATCACGCACTGTCTGATGTCTAGCACATCGGCGACATCAGTTAGCGTTAACTTTTTTAATATACGAACAATAACATAAAGCTACGTATACACTGGATGATATAAAATTCGTTGAAAGTTATAGTGTAGAAAGGGCTTTACAACCCTCATTAACTTTCTATAAGATAGAAGGGTGCATGCAAACAGGACGGATTTTTTTATACATGCTCTGCACCATGAGTCCCCTGCAGCTGATGGTAAATGGAGTGGGCTCCAATAGAATGTCGATTGACGAGAGATGATTACCCCTCAGCAGTCGACACAATTATGTCGGCCTGTTGGAACCGGACATACAAAGGCTGATCCTGATGAACGCGACACACGAGGGCCACTATGACGGGTTTTAACACCTTGTGTACAGCGGAGTTACCCGATCTTATGTGACTTTATTGTTGTTCGACAATACCCTTTTGCTATGTCTTGGTTTGCCGGCAAACCCGACAGCTACATGACATTTACGTGTGTCACGGGATTATAACCTTATATACTACATAATAAGGTTATTTTTCCGTGACACGCGCAATGTCATGTAGCTGTCAATGTTTGCCGGCAAACATTCAAGATATGTCACGGGTATACTTGCAGACAATATTGCTAAAGCGGTTACGTTATACTTGGCAAGTTTATATAGATAGTTATGTTGATCACGACCTATTTGCTGCACTACATGTTGCGCGTCAATTCTCTAGTGAATACGTGGCTTAACGTCTACTACAATAAAGCAAATTGTATTAAGTTGTTCCCTCGTAAATCTGTTCTCTAAACTTAAAATAGCGTTTTATGTAAGTAATATTATTGTTTGCGAGAAAGTTTGTTCGTAAAATAGTTTAAATATACTTTAATATGAGTATAGCAGGGTTGGAATTAGGTAAAATTAAAATGGTAACATAAATAAAAATTAAAGGTAATTCAGAGTAACATCACTTAATTTAATTTAGTAAGACCACGGTAAAATGTACAATGTACATACACGGTTGAACCTAAGGTGTAATCCGTAAGATTATAAATCCAAGGTATAAAATTCCGAAGCATATAGTATTAACTGCAGACTGTTAGTGCATATTAGGTCTTACGTATCAGGACTTAGAGGTGCTCTCGTTAATCCACGCGAATATTTAGAGATCACAACGTTAGTGCCGAATGAATTTAATCTGCAGCCCATTTTTTTACAAATAGTTCTTTTCCGAGGACACTGCTGTGCATGCGCACACTACGCCACGAAATTATCATATAAAACTATCGAAACCTATTAAAAGACTTACAATCGAACAAACCAAGGATTGTGATAAAAATAAACGCTCGACCGAGATAGGGTTGTTAATATTACCGTCGTATCGAAATGTCACATGTTTATCGTGCACAGTAATCGTATACTTTATTACATTTCTCGTATTAAACACTGAGACAACGATCTGCACAATCCATTACGGCTTAATGTAAATATTCAAGCAATAACCAAAGATTAAAAATGACATCTGTATAATACGCAAAGAGACCGACTTTAAAAAAATATATAAAAATTAATTTAGACTGACAATTGACGCGGAGCGAAATATGCACAAAAAATATCGTCGACTGTCGAGTATCGCATAAAATGCTTTTAAAACATGCCATAAATTAAATATGGCCTGACAGGTTTAATCAAGATATTGCATTGGAGAGAGCTGTAATTGCGGAGTATTCACTGGCCAGTGTCAACGGTTCAAGATGTTTATCGATAAAATTAATTTGTGCCGACGGGCGCGCGATTTTCAAACGATAAAATCGTTTAACATCCCTAAACGTGTGCGCGATTGCGCGGGAATGTTTTAGATCATTAAATTGTTTACTGTTTGTTCATAGATTTTACAGATTTAGCGCTGTCAAAGTATAAATTATGGCCATATTTTTGTCGCGTCGGCTGGCCTTAGAGAAATATAACAGCTTTACAAGTACAAATCTAAGGTATCGGTTAAAATACATGTTCGACTTAGAAATAAATCTTGACCTCATTCACGTTATCTAATGTAAGTAGACGTATAAAAGATTAAATCAATAATATAATAAATACTAAGCCGTCCATAGTGCCCTCGTTTCTGAACGAAAGATGCACGCTCAAGCATTATCATACGATGTTTACTCGATGGTTTCTGTGAATTTTGTTCGTACACCGAACTGTCTGCGTCGGTACTTCAACAACTGATTTCGTTATCGAAAGTGTTGAGTTTGACGTTTTGCAAGATTTATCTTTCGAAATTCGAATCATTTTGGAACTCGTTCTTTTTCAAAAATGTTCGCCGATAAGACATTGTAAACTTTTGAAAATAGAACGTAATTTATTCAAGTCTTTTATCTGTGACGATGAGTTTCGTGATGAAGTTTCTCTAATTTTTTTGAATTTCGAACGTCAATTTACTTTATCTATGATTGTTTTAATGTAACGGTCAACTTTAATGATGTTTAAAAATGTTTTAGTTCTTATATTTTCATGCTTAATCACGTTTTACGTGTTAAATTATTTGAGCGAAAATATAAAGTGCAGCTTGATTACGTCATTAGTATAGAAAAATTGGGACTAGTGATAAAACTAAATTAAGTCTTGAGTATTATTAATGTGTGATATTAATATTATGAAGAGTTAATTTATCGCATTAATGCTCTCAAAAAAGCATAGGTAAATAGAAGAACTGGTAATGTTCAATTAAAATCTTACTAAAATCATAAATGCGAAATTAAAATATTCAGATATTTGTAAGAAGTAACCGCTGAACGGATTTGGATGAATTTATGCACACATAAGACCAAATTATGGATCATACAGGCTTTATATCCCAGCTAAGTACATAATAGAAGATTCCAGAAATATGTCTGGAGAAAATTAATAAGAAAACCGCAATATAATCCGCAAACCATTCATTGCGTTGCAGAAAAGGACAAAACACCCCAAGTTATGAAATCATTCGCATCGACCGAGAATGTATAGCTGATCAAACACAGTCCATCACAAATCTGGATTAGTCGGAATTCGATCAACCCCCGATGGGTGTTTGTAAACCCGGTCTGGTTGTCAGGTAATTTGCAGCGCGTTCGGTTTGAACGAGCGGGTTAGTTAATAAATTCCCACGTTTGTACGCGTTTGGGGTTTTGTTACACCGTTACTGGTTTAAATATGTATTATACTGTCCCACTGCTGGGCATGGACGTTTTACTACTTAGGATTAGGCCTTAGTCCACCACGCTGGCCTAGTGTGGGTTGGTAGACTTCACACATTCGAAATTCCTATAGAGAACTTCTCAGGTGTGTAGGTTTCCTGACAGTCCAACCCGAGGATGGAACTCGAGACTTCAACACTGCAGTCGTACAGTAACAAAACTACGCGACCGAGGTCAAAAAATAATTATGTGAAAATACAAACAGACGAATTGAAATCCTCATTGTTGAAATTCCTTTAAATATTACATACATCTTGGTTATTCAACACTTTCAATTGTAGTTTTTTGTGAACGTGTTTGGATGTTTGTGAAAAAATGGAAACATAATAAAAAAACTCAAATAAATAAAATGTTTTTTTTAATGAAAAGGTTTATGCATCATAGTTTCCTAGTGGCATGCTAAAATAGACCTAATTAGCACAACTAGTATGACTATAGTTTAAGGATTTGCATGCTGAGAAATTGTCATTGGTGTGACATTAAGTCTGACATCTACGGAATACGACTTAACTTTTAGGTCAATCAAACACAGACAGAATTATTTGTAATACGCGATTCTTTTTCATAAACCCACAACATTTGCATTAATGAAAATGTCATTCGAAAAAGAAATGAATGACGCAAATCAATCTCAATTATTTTTATGGTTTGCACTTCGGATTTGGCATCACATGTCCCTTAGGAATTTTAGTCTATTTTTATATTTTTTTTATAATTTAGTAACAAACGAGCAAGTTACTCTCCTGGGTATTTTTTCTATGTCACTCTTTATTTGACAGCTCGCAACCATCACGTAACGCACCGCGTCGCGTTTAAGACAATAAATAAATGTTATACAGAATACCAAACTACGCTAATTTTACCTAACCTAAAACGGCCGGGATAGTACCTTACATAATAGAATAAGGTCCTACTGGTAAGGTTCAAAAATGCTGAACGAAAGCATCATCGAACAGACTTTGAAAGACTGTAATTGTAATCTTTAGATATCATTTAATTTCTCTTAATGCTTAGTAATTAGGCTACAATGTCTTTAAAAAACTACTGGCTACTATGTCCTTAAAATCGGAACATAACTGACTACACACTGCTGTAGCGACAGAAATAGACATTGCAGTGATACCTACCCAGGATTCTCACATATGAGAAACCTACCAGTAAAATAATATGTGATATCATCCAATGCCGGATTTATATTTTTTATGAGTGTAGGCCACTTTATTTCCGCCGCCACATGTAGGTAAGTTTATATATGTATGCAGGTTTCTAAAATACTTAAAAATATTCCATTTTTTTGTATTATGGAAGGCACTAAAGTTAAATAAACGAATGATTAATTAAATCAAGTGGGCGTCCTCTGAAATCTGTCGCCCATAGGCCGCGGCCTATACGGCCTATTTACAAATCCAGGACTGTATTTTTTATTTGGAAAACAAACAAGTGTACACATAGATGACAAATAAAATAAAGTTACTGTACACTTTACAGCGTTTTCACGGATTACTTAAAATACTTAATGTAATTACTATAGGTACAGTGAGATTACAATACAATATATATTTGCTTTACTTGTTTTGGGGCATCATTAATGCATCTACAATTAAATTTTTCATCAAGATTTCATCAATACAATGTCAAAATGGCGCTGTGTTACGTCATGGTGTCACACCGAGACTTGTTAACCGATTTGGATAATAGTTCGATTTGTGTAATTTTGATTTCAGTCGCCGCCATTCGTATCGGTTGGTTCAACAGGGAACCGCAATATTAGTTGTGTACAGCACCGCCAGGGTGTTGGCGTAGTGAGTTGAAAGTTGATTTGCAATTTATATGTTTGTGATTAAGTTAATTTTGCATTGAATCGGATTTGAGTAGATTTGTTTTGATTTTGATGTCGTATTAATTATTGATAAATGCATTACAGATGTTTTTGACTGAGCATCGATTTTACTGGGAAATAAATTTGTCAACTAAACTGTTGGGTTTATTGTGAAGGTTAAATGTTTTGTATTTAAATACTTTTTTGGTGATTTTTAGATTGATTTAAATCCATAGGTTCTCAGTCCTTGTGTGCCACTAGACTGAAGAAATAATTATAATATTCACATATTTTTAAAAATATTATTGGCCGATTATAGTATTTTTATTTTAGGATTCTGTTTTACGACTATCTTCTCTCCTGCTTATTTCATATCTTCAAACGATAATTTACACGGAAATTAGATCCTTACGTAGTACACCAAATAATCCATAAGCAATCAAATCGTTACAACGGACAACCACAATCGCAATTACAAAACAATTTGTGACTAACACCGGAATCGAATCGCTAAACGTTGTAGAAAACCCGAAACTCGCCCGAATCCCTCCAGATCGTTCAATTTTCGTTGAGCCACTTCTGAGACTGATATAATATGTGGCATTATCCCGCATCTGTCCGGGTTGCGGGATTCAGCGGGATTTTTACGAGTCGAATGCATCTCATATGGATACTGCAGTAATCACGTTTAATGGATTCGAAATTCGGTTTTGGTGATGTTCGGTTGAAATTAATGTGATAGTTATGTCTTCGGGGAATAGGGGGAAAACGTTTGGAAGCTTTGGCGAGAATACGGGTTCGATTCTTGATCTGGGAAATTTTTTGAGGTTATTTTTTTTGAATGTATATTGTGTTATTGCGTAAGATGACAATGCAATTGACACCACCAGATTTAATACCTTCAAAGGGACAATATTATAGAATATTTGTTTCAAATTTTTAATTTGTTATAACAGCCTATCTCTTATCATTAATCAGGGGCAGTCCAATGACCTCTAAGTATTCAAGGAACGAGTCTACAAATTAAGTGTAATCACAACTTCACTAATTGGTATCATAAGTATAAATTTGCCAAATTGAATTATAAGTCGAATTAATAACCGACTTAATTGTATTAGGCGGCATACTTGATAAAGTATTTGTTAAATTATAAAGTTTTTCACATTCATTAAACATGGGGTTAATGTACGCGGTGATAGCTCAGTCGGGAGTGGAACGGACTGCCGAGACGAACGTCCGCAGGTTCAAATCAAAACCCAAGGGCACATCTCTGACTTTTCTAAAGTTATGGGTGTATTCTTTACGAATCATCGCTTGCTTGGTGAAGGAAAACATCATGAGGAAACCTGCATACCTGAGAGTATGCAGGTTTGCTGTGAGAAGTTTCCTATAAGAATTTTGAGGGTATGTGAAGTCTGCCAGTACTGGGCCAGCGTGGTGGACTAAGGCCTAATCCGTCTCAGTAGAGGAGCCCGTGCCCAGCAGTGGGACAATATGTAAAACAGTACTCATTATTATTATATCGTATGCTTCAGAAAGCGACGCAGCATAGCACAGACAGACAGAGCAATGTAACAATAGAAGAGACGGAATCACGGTGTAGAAATTTATGTCCAGTAAGTATAAGTTGATCTTAAACAGGATAGAATTGTCTTACTAGAAAACGTTATGAAAGGACCAAGAAAAAGAGTAATAATTCTCACTTTTCTGCTTCAACTGATATTTATTATCATGAAAAATAATCCATAATTAATGTCATTATGGTGTACTCATGTGATGTGCGATTATTATCAATTCACTATGTTACTCGTTTGCTATAAAAAATGTATGTCACGCACCTGCGACGCAATATGTACATTTATATAACGTTAATACGTTGTAAAATCGAATATGCGTGGTGGCTTGAAACTTGAAGGCGACATTGCAAAGCGCAAGTTTATTAAACGCGGTATATTCGAATAATAACATGTCAGAATATATCGATGGAAACTATCAAATATTTAACAATAATAAAAAAAAACATTATTTAAAAAAAAAACATTTACATTATGTAATCTGTCTCGTTTATTAGGTTAGGTTATTTAAAAAATCCAGACTATTTTTTTAAGAAGAAATACCGTCTCATTTTTATTTATTTACAATTAATTTATTTTGTACATTGATTTAGCGCGAGCTAGGGTTGCGCGGCGCTCGTACGCGCGATAAATCAAACGGCACGTGTGACTGATGACGGGACGCTTTCGTTACAACCCTGATCGATGCCGGCTTGCGGCGGTGTAGCCGTGTCCTAATGATGTTGAGTTTTCGGAACTATCGATTTTGTTGAAAGATTTTATCGGCTTTTTTTTAATAAATTTATAATTGTCTATTGAAGTGTTTAAACTAGATATAGAGTAAGTAATTTATATCTAAAAGTCGAGTATGTCTTCCGTCGACTATTACAAACTTACTACGTATGCTATATACTACGTATGCGCCACGTCTAATCATCACATTTGCGATTCTATCCTGGACTTCGAATGCCAGCTCCACGGCACTTTGGATATTTATTAGTGATTATGGGTCTTCAGATGTCCAATCTGTATCCCTTTAACTATTTAAACCGGAACGATACAGAGCACACTGCTTAGTGATAGAAACTGACTATACCAGACATATGAAATTCCTTAAATAAGCAAAAAAGCCTGTCTTCGAGAAACACAAAACTGGTTTTATCTAAGCCTCCATCGTGCAAAACAGTAGCCGGTATTAATATAAACGATGCCCGTCTGTCTGTAAACGAGACGTTCCCAAAGTGCGTGCTGTTGCACAATCTTTTATCATACAAAAAGGACCCTCAACCCCCACCAGCCATCCCCCAAGGTTATGTCTGAGTACGTTTCCTTGTATTTGTAACAAAAATAAATTGTTCCTGTCGCATAATGTTCGTTTATGTACTCGTTAAGTGAGAAAGAGATGGATGTATGTCTCAGCTTCTACTGTTGTATAAAGGTATGAATTCATATATGCAAATGTAAGTAGTTATTATTCTCTGTATGCTATTATGTATGAAATAATGACCTACGGATCGGGTCTTGGAACTATTTTTTAATCTAGATAGACGAGAGAAAAATGCGCTTGATTGATCTCTTCTAGAAGTAGTTACACGGCTAGAGTAATATTGGAGACGTTTTTACCCTTGTAATAGAAGATATAAGGCTCAAGAAGAAAGAGAGGATATGTATTTGTTGGATCTCCGGCAATCTCTGGTCGTATAAAAATTCAACGATGCATCTACCTATATATAATTAACGGTTATTTCTTTGAAATTAAACTAATTTTCCGGATTCTATCGCGGTTTTTTGTTTTTTATTTTTCTCCCGACGTTTCGAAGACTTTGCAGCCTTCATGGTCACGGGGGGGACTGAGGTGTTGTTCATCCGCAAAGTCAAAGTTACAATATCTACCTACATTTTACAATTATACAACTTTTTTTAAATTTTAGCTGTTGGTGGTCCGATCTACGCAGAATGAGCTCACAGTGTCTTGAAGTCTGATTCTGCGTAGATCGGACCACCTAAAATTAAAAAGATATGTAACTATTAAATCTGCAAAGTAACTTTGGGCGGATGAAATAAACAAACCGCGATAGAATCCGGAAAATTAGTTTAATTTCAATGTCTAACATTCGCGTAAATATAAGAAATGGTTATTTCTTTTTTATATGCTGGTGTCGGTCCGATCTACGCAGACCGAGCTTATAGTGTTTTTGAATCTGGTAGCCGGTCTTTTGAGTTCCGTTTTAATTAAATGTATAAGAGAATCTCAGGCTTTTACAAGCTAGGAAATATGAAAACTGGTTGTATTTCGATGTCTAAATTCGCTTAAACATAAAAAATCATAATTGATACTAACTATATAAGAAAAGTGTAAAAGCTTTACGTATGTTTATACGCAACACGCTGTATCTGACCTAGTAAAATAAATAATTAATTACATAATTACATAACATGCTGTATCTGACAAAATAAATACAAATAATTAATTACATAATATCGAAATTTATGTTCGATTCATTAAACTTATTAAATATTAATGTTAACTTTAAATATCATTATATTAATGAGATAATTTTAATAATTTTAATGCGTTCCTGATTAATGAAGTAATCATTGACAATAAAAATTCAATTTGCATTGAAATTGTTGAAAATTCCAGTTAAATTAATATAGCCGGTATTTTTGTTAATATTTAAATGTTAATGCATAATTCCACGTGTGTATTGAAGGGCAGGCAGAGGCCTATTAACACTACATATAATGCCTTTATCTCCAAAGAGGTAGGTAGAGGTGCAGCTAGGGTTTTTTGCCATGTGTGTTCCGTCACTTGATATGATAGTGACCAAGCCTTTCGCCATATCAGGAAATATTCGGGCTATAGCATTTAAGCATTGAACGACAATATAGCATAATTACTGGGCATTATGAGACTTATTGCTCATCTTATGGCTCAGTAAGGAGCGCAGAGTGTCACAAAGTGCTTTATCCAAGGTTTTAGATAGTATTGCTATTATT